>NW_026736590.1:0-65242 GCF_949786415.1 Peromyscus eremicus | reverse complement strand
CTGTTAGAATGAGTATGCCCACATATAGGTGTGCACACTGAACTGTTAGAATGAGTGTGCCCACATGGAGGTGTGCACACTGAACTGTTAGAATGAGTGTGTCCACATGGAGGTGTGCACACTGAACTGTTAGAATGAGTGTGTCCACATGGAGGTGTGCACACTGAACTGTTAGAATGAGTGTGTCCACATGGAGGTGTGCACACTGAACTGTTAGAATGTGTCCACATGGAGGTGTGCACACTGAACTGTTAGAATGATTGTGTCCACATGGAGGTGTGCACACTGAACTGTTAAAATGTCTGTGCCCACATGGAGGTGTCCACACTGAACTGTTAGAATGAGTGTGTCCACATGGAGGTGTGCACACTGACCTGTTAGAATGAGTGTGTCCACATGGAGGTGTGCACTCTGAACTGATAGAATGAGTGTGTCCACATGGAGGTGTGCACACTGAACTGTTAGAATGAGTGTGTCCACATGCAGGTGTGCACACTGAACTGTTAGAATGAGTGTGTCCACATGGAGGTGGGCACACTGAACTGTTAGAATGAGTGTGTCCACATGGAAATGTGCACACTGAACTGTTAGACAGAGTGGGCCCACATGGAGGTGTGCACACTGAACTGTTAGAATGAGTGTGTCCACATGGACGTGTGCACACTGAACTGTTAGAATGAGTTTATCCCTGTGGAGGTGTGCACACTGAACTGTTAGAATGAGTGTGTCCACATGGAGGTGTGCACACTGAACGGTTAGAATGAGTGTGCCCACATGGAGGTGTGCACACTGTTCTGTTAGAATGAGGATGCCCACATGGAGGTGTGCACACTGAACTGTTACAATGAGTCTGCCCAAATGGAGGTGTGCACACTGAACTGTTAGAATGAGTATGTCCACATGTAGGTGTGCACACTGAACTGTTAGAATGAGTGTGTCCACATGGAGGTGTGCACACTGAACTGTTAGAATGAGTGTGTCCACATGGAGGTGTGCACACTGAACTATTAGAATGACTGTGCCCACATGGAGGTTGTGCACACTGAACTGTTAGAATGAGTGTGTCCCCATGGAGGTGTGCACACTGAACTTTTAGAATGAGTGTGCCCACATGGAGGTGTGCACACTGAACTGTTAGAATATGTCCACATGGTGGTGTGCACACTGTATTGTCAGAATGAGTGTATCCACATGGAGGTGTGCACACTGAACTGTTAGAATGAGTGTGTCCACATGGAGGTGTGTACACTGAACTGTTAGATTGAGTGTATCCCTGTGGAGGTGTGCACACTGAACTGTTAGAATGAGTGTGCCCACATGGAGGTGTGCACAATGAACTGTTAGAATGAGTGTTTCCACATGGAGGTGTGCACACTGAACTGTTAGAATGAGTGTGTCCACATGGAGGTGTGCACACTGAACTGTTAGAATGAGTGTGCCCACATGGAGGTGTGCACAATGTTCTGTTAGAATGAGTATGCCCACATGGAGGTGTGCACACTGAACTGTTAGAATGAGTGTGCCCACATGGAGGTGTGCACACTGAACTGTTAGATTGAGTGTGTCCACATGGAGGTGTGCACAGTGAACTGTTAGAATGAGTGTGTCCACATGGAGGTGCGGACACTGAACTGTTAGAATGAGTGTGTCCACATGGAGGTGTGCACACTGAACTGTTAGAATGTGTCCACATGGAGGTGTGCACACTGAACTGTTAGAATGAGTGTGTCCACCTGGAAGTGTGCACACTGAACTGTTAGAATGAGTGTGCCCACATGGAGGTGTGCACACTGAACTGTTTAGAATGAGTGGGTCCACATGGAGATGTGCACACTGAACTGTTAGAATGAGTTTATCACTGTGGAGGTGTGCACACTGAACTGTTAGAATGAGTGTGTCCACATGGAGGTGTGCACACTGAAAGGTTAGAATGAGTGTGCCCACATGGAGGTGTGCACACTGTTCTGATAGAATGAGTATCCCCACATGGAGGTGTGCACACTGAACTGTTAGAATGAGTGTGCCCACATGGAGGTGTGCACACTGAACTGTTAGAATGAGTGTGCCCACATGGAGGTGTGCACACTGAACTGTTAGAATGAGTGTGTCCACATGGAGGTGTGCACACTGAACTGTTAGATTGAGTGTGTCCACATGGAGGTGTGCACACTGAACTGTTAGAATGCCTGTGCCCACATGGAGGTGTGCACACTGAAATGGTTAGAATGAGTGTGTCCACATGGAGGTGTGCACACTGAACTGTTAGAAAGAGTGTGTCAACATGGAGGTGTGCACACTGAACTGTTAGAATGAGTGTGTCCCTGTGGAGGTGTGCACACTGAAACTGTTAGAATGAGTTTTGTCCACATGGAGGTGTGCACACTGAACTGTTAGAATGAGTGTGTCCACATGGAGGTGTGCACACTGAACTGTTAGAATGAGTGTGCCCACATGGAGGTGTGCACACTGTTCTGTTAGAATGAGTGTGCCCACATGGAGGTGTGCACACTGTTCTGTTAGAATGAGTATGCCCACATGGAGGTGTGCACACTGAACTGTTAGAATGAGTGTGTCCACATGGATGTGTGCTCATTGATCTGTTAGAATGAGTGTGTCCACATGGAGGTGTGCACACTGAACTGTTAGAATGAGTGTGTCCACATGGAGGTGTGCACACTTAACCGTTAGATTGACTGTGTCCACATGGAGGTGTGCACACTGAACTGTTAGAATGAGTGTGTCCCTGTGGAGGTGTGCACACTGAACTGTTAGAATGAGTGTGTACACATGGAGGTGTCCACACTGAACTGTTAGAATGTGTGTGTCCACATGGGGGTGTGCACACTGAACTGTTAGAATGAGTGTGCCCACAGGGAGGTGTGCACACAAAACTGTTAGAATGAGTGTTTCCACATGGAGGTGTGCACACTGAACTGTTAGAATGAGTGTGCCCACATGGAGTTGTGTACACTGAACTGTTAGAATGATTGTGTCCACATGGAGGTGTGCACACTGAACTGTTAGAATGACTGTGTTCACATGGATGTGTGCACACTGAACTGTTAGAATGAGTGTGTCCACATGGACTTGTGCACACTGAACTGTTAGAATGAGTGTGCCCACATGGAGGTGTGCACACTGAACTGTTAGAATGAGTGTGTCCACATGGATGTGTGCACACTGAACTGTTAGAATGAGTGTGTCCACATGGAGGTGTGCACACTGAACTGTTAGAATGATTGTGTCCACATGGAGGTGTGCACACTGAACTGTTAAAATGTCTGTGCCCACATGGAGGTGTCCACACTGAACTGTTAGAATGAGTGTGTCCACATGGAGGTGTGCACACCGAAGTGTTAGAATTTGTCCACATGGAGGTGTGCACACTGAACTGTTAGAATGAGTGTGTCCACATGGAGGTGTGCACACTGAACTGTTAGAATGAGTGTGTCCACATGGAGGTGTGGCACACTGAACTGTTAGAATGAGTGTGTCCACATGGAGGTGTGCACACTGGACTGTTAGAATGACTGTGCCTACATGGAGGTGTGCACACTGAACTGTTTGAATGAGTGTGTCCACATGGAGGTGTGCACACTGAAACTGTTAGAATGACTGTGCCCACATGGAGGTGTGCACACTGAACTGTTAGAATGAGTGTGTCCCTGTGGAGGTGTGCACAGTGAAATGTTAGAATGAGGTGTGTCCACATGAGTTGTGCACACTGAACTGTTAGAATGAGTGTGCCCACATGGAGGTGTGCACACTGAACTGTTAGAATATGTCCACATGGAGGTGTGCACACTGTATTGTTACAATGAGTGTGTCCACATGGAGGTGTGCACAATGAACTGTTAGAATGAGTGTGTCCACATGGAGTTGTGCACACTGAACTGTTAGAATGAGTGTGTCCACATGGAGGTGTGCACATTGAACTGTTAGAATGAGTGTGACCACATGGAGGTGTGCAAACTGAACTGTTAGAATGAGTGTGCCCACATGGAGGTGTGCACACTGAACTGTTAGAATGAGTGTGCCCACATGGAGGTGTGCACACTGAACTGTTAGAATGAGTGTTTCCACATGGAGGTGTGCACACTGTATTGTTAGAATGAGTGTGTCCACATGGAGGTGTGCACACTGAACTGTTAGAAATGAGTGTTTCCACATGGAGGTGTGCACACTGAACTGTGAGAATTAGTGTATCCCTGTGGAGATGTGCACACTGAACTGTTAGAATGAGTGTGTCCTACATGGAGGGTGTGCACACTGAACTGTTAGAATATCTCCACATGGTGGTGTGCACACTGTAATGTTAGAATGAGTGTGTCCACATGGAGGTGTCCACAATGAACTGTTAGAATGAGGGTGTCCACATGGAGGTGTGCACACTGAACTGTTAGAATGAGTGTGTCCACATGGAGGTGTGCACACTGAACTGTTAGAATGAGTGTGTCCACATGGAGGTGTGCACACTGAACTGTTAGAATGAGTGTGCCCACATGGAGGTGTGCACACTGAACTGTTAGAATGAGTGTGTCCACATGGAGGTGTGCACACTGAACTGTTACAATGAGTGTGTCCACATGGAGGTGTGCACACTGAACTGTTAGAATGAGTGTGCCCACATGGAGGTGTGCACACTGTACTGTTAGAATATGTCCACATGGAGGTGTGCACACTGTATTGTTAAAATGAGTGTGTTCACATGGAGCTGTGCACACTGAACTGTTAGAATGAGTGTGTCCACATGGAGGTGGGCACACTGAACTGTTAGAATGAGTGTGTCCACATGGAAATGTGCACACTGAACTGTTAGAAAGAGTGTGTCCACATGGAGTTGTGCACACTGAACTGTTAGAATGAGTTTGTCCACATGGAGGTGTGCACACTGAACTGTTAGAATGAGTTTATCCCTGTGGAGGTGTGCACACTGAACTGTTAGAATGAGTGTGTCCACATGGAGGTGTGCACACTGAACTTTTAGAATGAGTGTGCCCACATGGAGGTGTGCACACTGAACTGTTATAATATGTCCACATGGTGGTGTGCACACTCTATTGTTAGAATGAGTGTATCCACATGGAGGTGTGCACACTGAACTGTTAGAATGAGTGTGTCCACATGGAGGTGTGTACACTGAACTGTTAGATTGAGTGTGTCCACATGGAGGTGTGCACACTGAACTGTTAGAATGACTGTGCCAACATGGAGGTGTGCACACTGAACTGTTTGAATGAGTGTGTCCACATGGAGGTGTGCACACTGAACTGTTAGAATGACTGTGCCCACATGGAGGTGTGCACACTGAACTGTTAGAATGAGTGTGTCCCTGTGGAGGTATGTACACTGAAATGTTAGAATGAGTGTGTCCACATGAGGTGTGCACACTGAACTGTTAGAATGAGTGTGCCCACATGGAGGTGTGCACACTGAACTGTTAGAATATGTCCACATGGAGGTGTGCACACTGTATTGTTAGAATGAGTGTGTCCACATGGAGGTGTGCACAATGAACTGTTAGAATGAGTGTGTCCACATGGAGGTGTGCACACTGAACTGTTAGAATGAGTGTGTCCACATGGAGTTGTGCACACTGAACTGTTAGAATGAGTGTGCCCACATGGAGGTGTGCACACTGAACTGTTAGAATGAGTGTGTCCACATGGAGGTGTGCACACTGAACTGTTAGAATGAGTGTGTCCACATGGAGTGTGCACACTGAACTGTTAGAATGAGTGTGTCCACATGGAGGTGTGCACACTGAACTGTTAGAATGACTGTGCCCACATAGAGGTGTGCACACTGAACTGTTAGAATGAGTGTGTCCTCATGGAAGTGTGCACACTGAACTGTTAGAATGAGTGTGCCCACATGGAGGTGTGCACACTGAACTGTTAGAATGAGTGTTTCCACATGGAGGTGTGCACACTGAACTGTTAGAATGAGTGTGTCCACATGGAGGTGTGCACACTGAACTGTTAGAATGAGTGTGCCCACATGGAGGTGTGCACACTGTTCTGTTAGAATGAGTATGCCCACATGGAGGTGTGCACACTGAACTGTTAGAATGAGTGTGCCCACATGGAATTGTGCACACTGAACTGTTAGAATGAGTGTGTCCACATGGAGGTGTGCACACTGAACTGTTAGAATGACTATGCCCACATGGAGGTGTGCACACTTAACTGTTAGAATGAGTGTGTCCACATGGAGGTGTGCACACTGAACTGTTAGAATGAGTGTATCCCTGTGGAGGTGTGCACACTGAACTGTTAGAATGAGTGTGCCCACATGGAGGTGTGCACACTGAACTGTTAGAATGAGTGTGTCCACATGGAGGTGTGCACACTGAACTGTTAGAATGACTATGCCCACATGGAGGTGTGCACACTTAACTGTTAGAATGAGTGTGTCCACATGGAGGTGTGCACACTGAACTGTTAGAATGAGTTTGTCCACATGGAGGTGTGCACACTGAACTGTTAGAATGAGTTTATCCCTGTGGAGGTGTGCACACTGAACTGTTAGAATGAGTGTGTCCACATGGAGGTGTGCACACTGAACTTTTAGAATGAGTGTGCCCACATGGAGGTGTGCACACTGAACTGTTATAATATGTCCACATGGTGGTGTGCACACTCTATTGTTAGAATGAGTGTATCCACATGGAGGTGTGCACACTGAACTGTTAGAATGAGTGTGTCCACATGGAGGTGTGTACACTGAACTGTTAGATTGAGTGTGTCCACATGGAGGTGTGCACACTGAACTGTTAGAATGACTGTGCCAACATGGAGGTGTGCACACTGAACTGTTTGAATGAGTGTGTCCACATGGAGGTGTGCACACTGAACTGTTAGAATGACTGTGCCCACATGGAGGTGTGCACACTGAACTGTTAGAATGAGTGTGTCCCTGTGGAGGTATGTACACTGAAATGTTAGAATGAGTGTGTCCACATGAGGTGTGCACACTGAACTGTTAGAATGAGTGTGCCCACATGGAGGTGTGCACACTGAACTGTTAGAATATGTCCACATGGAGGTGTGCACACTGTATTGTTAGAATGAGTGTGTCCACATGGAGGTGTGCACAATGAACTGTTAGAATGAGTGTGTCCACATGGAGGTGTGCACACTGAACTGTTAGAATGAGTGTGTCCACATGGAGTTGTGCACACTGAACTGTTAGAATGAGTGTGCCCACATGGAGGTGTGCACACTGAACTGTTAGAATGAGTGTGTCCACATGGAGGTGTGCACACTGAACTGTTAGAATGAGTGTGTCCACATGGAGTGTGCACACTGAACTGTTAGAATGAGTGTGTCCACATGGAGGTGTGCACACTGAACTGTTAGAATGACTGTGCCCACATAGAGGTGTGCACACTGAACTGTTAGAATGAGTGTGTCCTCATGGAAGTGTGCACACTGAACTGTTAGAATGAGTGTGCCCACATGGAGGTGTGCACACTGAACTGTTAGAATGAGTGTTTCCACATGGAGGTGTGCACACTGAACTGTTAGAATGAGTGTGTCCACATGGAGGTGTGCACACTGAACTGTTAGAATGAGTGTGCCCACATGGAGGTGTGCACACTGTTCTGTTAGAATGAGTATGCCCACATGGAGGTGTGCACACTGAACTGTTAGAATGAGTGTGCCCACATGGAATTGTGCACACTGAACTGTTAGAATGAGTGTGTCCACATGGAGGTGTGCACACTGAACTGTTAGAATGACTATGCCCACATGGAGGTGTGCACACTTAACTGTTAGAATGAGTGTGTCCACATGGAGGTGTGCACACTGAACTGTTAGAATGAGTGTATCCCTGTGGAGGTGTGCACACTGAACTGTTAGAATGAGTGTGCCCACATGGAGGTGTGCACACTGAACTGTTAGAATGAGTGTGTCCACATGGAGGTGTGCACACTGAACTGTTAGAATGAGTGTGTCCACATGGAGGTGTGCACACTGAACTGTTAGAATGAGTTTGCCCACATGGAGGTGTGCACACTGTTCTGTTAGAATGAGTATGCCCACATGAAGGTGTGCACACTGAACTGTTAGAATGAGTGTGCCCACATGGAGGTGTGCACACTGAACTGTTAGAATAAGTGTGTCCACATGGAGGTGTGCACACTGAACTGTTAGAGTGAGTGTGTCCACATGGAGGTGTGCACACTGAACTGTTAGAATGAGTGTGTCCACATGGAGGTGTGCACACTGAACTGTTAGAATGTGTCCACATGGAGGTGTGCACACTGAACTGTTAGCATGAGTGTGTCCACATGGAGGTGTGCACACTGAACTGTTAAAATGTCTGTGCCCACATGGAGGTGTCCACACTGAACTGTTAGAATGAGTGTGTCCACATGGAGGTGTGCACACCGAAGTGTTAGAATTTGTCCACATGGAGGTGTGCACACTGAACTGTTAGAATGAGTGTGTCCAAATGGAGGTGTGCACACTGAACTGATAGAATGAGTGTGTCCACATGGAGGTGTGCACACTGAACTGTTAGAATGAGTGTGTCCACATGGAGGTGTGCACACTGAACTGTTAGAATGAGTGGGTCCACATGGAGGTGTGCACACTGAACTGTTAGAATGACTGTGCCCACATGGACGTGTGCACACTGAACTGTTAGAATGAGTGTGTCCACATGGAGGTGTGCACACTGAACTGTTAGATTGACTGTGCCCACATGGAGGTGGGCACACTGAAGTGTTAGAATGAGTGTGTCCACATGGTGGTGTGCACACTGAATTGTTAGAATGAGTGTGTCCACATGGAGGTGTGCACACTGAACTGTTAGAATGAGTGTGTCCACATGGAGGTGTGCACACTGCACTGTTAGAATGAGTGTGCCCACATGGAGGTGTGCACACTGAACTGTTAGAATATGTCCACATGGAGGTGTGCACACTGTAATGTTAGAATGAGTGTGTCCACATGGAGGTGTCCACAATGAACTGTTAGAATGAGTGTGTCCACATGGAGGTGTGCACACTGAACTGTTAGAATGAGTGTGTCCACATGGAGGTGTGCACACTGAACTGTTAGAATGAGTGTGTCCACATGGAGGTGTGCACACTGAACTGTTAGAATGATTGTGTCCACATGGAGGTGTGCACACTGAACTGTTAGAATGAGTGTGTCCACATGGAGGTGTGCACACTGAACTGTTAGAATGAATGTGTCCACATGGAGGTGTGCACACTGAACTGTTAGAATGAGTGTGCCCACATGGAGGTGTGCACACTGAACTGTTAGAATATGTCCACATGGAGGTGTGCACACTGTATTGTTAGAATGAGTGTGTCCACATGGAGCTGTGCACACTGAACTGTTAGAATGAGTGTGTCCACATGGAGGTGGGCACACTGAACTGTTAGAATGAGTGTGTCTACATGGAAATGTGCACACTGAACTGTTAGAATGAGTGTGCCCTCATGGAGGTGTGCACACTGAACTGTTAGAATGAGTGTGCCCACATGGAGGTGTGCACACTGAACTGTTAGAATGAGTTTATCCCTGTGGAGGTGTGCACACTGAACTGATAGAATGAGTGTGTCCCCATGGAGGTGTGCACACTGAACGGTTGAATGAGTGTGCCCACATGGAGGTGTGCACACTGAACTGTTGGAATGAGTGTGTCCACATGGAGGTGTGTACACTGAACTGTTAGAATGAGTATGTCCACATGGAGGTGTGCACACTGAACTGTTGGAATGAGTGTGTCCACATGGAGGTGTGCACACTGAACTGTTAGAATGAGTGTGTCCACATGGAGGTGTGCAGAATGAACTGTTAGAATGACTGTGCCCACATGGAGGTGTGCACACTGAACTGTTAGAATGAGTGTGTCCACATGGAGGTGTGCACACTGAACTGTTAGAATGAGTGTGCCCACATGGAGGTGTGCACACTGAACTGTTAGAATATGTCCACATGGAGGTGTGCACACTGTATTGTTAGAATGAGTGTGTCCACATGGAGCTGTGCACACTGAACTGTTAGAATGAGTGTGTCCACATGGAGGTGGGCACACTGAACTGTTAGAATGAGTGTGTCTACATGGAAATGTGCACACTGAACTGTTAGAATGAGTGTGCCCTCATGGAGGTGTGCACACTGAACTGTTAGAATGAGTGTGCCCACATGGAGGTGTGCACACTGAACTGTTAGAATGAGTTTATCCCTGTGGAGGTGTGCACACTGAACTGATAGAATGAGTGTGTCCACATGGAGGTGTGCACACTGAACGGTTGGAATGAGTGTGTCCACATGGAGGTGTGTACACTGAACTGTTAGAATGAGTATGTCCACATGGAGGTGTGCACACTGAACTGTTGGAATGAGTGTGTCCACATGGAGGTGTGCACACTGAACTGTTAGAATGAGTGTGTCCACATGGAGGTGTGCAGAATGAACTGTTAGAATGACTGTGCCCACATGGAGGTGTGCACACTGAACTGTTAGAATGAGTGTGTCCACATGGAGGTGTGCACACTGAACTTTTAGAATGAGTGTGCCCACATGGAGGTGTGCACACTGAACTGTTAGAATATGTCCACATGGTTGTGTGCACACTGTATTGTTAGAATGAGTGTATCCACATGGAGGTGTGCACACTGAACTGTTAGAATGAGTGTGTCCACATGGAGGTGTGTACACTGAACTGTTAGATTGAGTGTGTCCACATGGAGGTGTGCACACTGAACTGTTAGAATGAGTGTGTCCACATGGAGGTGTGCACACTGAACTGTTAGAATGAGTGTGTCCACATGGAGGTGTGCACACTGGACTGTTAGAATGACTGTGCCTACATGGAGGTGTGCACACTGAACTGTTTGAATGAGTGTGTCCACATGGAGGTGTGCACACTGAACTGTTAGAATGACTGTGCCCACATGGAGGTATGCACACTGAACTGTTAGAATGAGTGTGTCCCTGTGGAGGTGTGCACACTGAAATGTTAGAATGAGTGTGTCCACATGAGTTGTGCACACTGAACTGTTAGAATGAGTGTGCCCACATGGAGGTGTGCACACTGAACTGTTAGAATATGTCCACATGGAGGTGTGCACACTGTATTGTTAGAATGAGTGTGTCCACATGGAGGTGTGCACAATGAACTGTTAGAATGAGTGTGTCCACATGGAGGTGTGCACACTGAACTGTTAGAATGAGTGTGTCCACATGGTGGTGTGCACATTGAACTGTTAGAATGAGTGTGTCCACATGGAGGTGTGCAAACTGAACTGTTAGAATGAGTGTGCCCACATGGAGGTGTGCACACTGAACTGTTAGAATTAGTGTGCCCACATGGAGGTGTGCACACTGAACTGTTAGAATGAGTGTTTCCACATGGAGTTGTGCACACTGTATTGTTAGAATGAGTGTGTCCACATGGAGGTGTGCACACTGAACTGTGAGAATTAGTGTATCCCTGTGGAGATGTGCACACTGAACTGTTAGAATGTGTCCACATGGAGGTGTGCACACTGAACTGTTAGAATGAGTGTGTACACATGGAGGTGTGCACACTGAACTGTTAGAATGAGTGTGCCCACATGGAGGTTTGGACACTGAACTGTTAGAATGAGTGTGTCCACATGGAGGTGTGCACACTGAACTGTTAGAATGTGTTCACATGGAGGTGTGCACACTGAACTGTTAGAATGATTGTGTCCACATGGAGGTGTGCACACTGAACTGTTAAAATGTCTGTGCCCACATGGAGCTGTCCACACTGTACTGTTAGAATGAGTGTGTCCACATGGAGGTGTGCACACCGAAGTGTTAGAATTTGTCCACATGGAGGTGTGCACACTGAACTGTTAGAATTAGTGTATCCCTGTGGAGATGTGCACACTGAACTGTTAGAATGAGTGTGTGCACATGGAGGTGTGCACACTGAACTGTTAGAATGACTGTGTCCACATGGAGGTGTGCACACTAAACTGTTAGAATGAGTGTGTCCAGATGGAGGTGGGCACACTGAACAGTTAGAATGAGTGTGTCCACATGGAAGTGGGCACACTGAACTGTTAGAATGAGTGTGCCCACATGGAGGTGTGCACAATGAACTGTTAGAATGAGTGTGTCCACATGGAGGTGTGCACACTGAACTGTTAGAATGAGTTTATCCCTGTGGAGGTGTGCACACTGAACTGTTAGAATGAGTGTGTCCACATGGAGGTGTGCACACTGAACTGTTAGAATGAGTGGGTCCACATGGAGGTGTGCACACTGAACTGTTAGAATGACTGTGCCCACATGGACGTGTGCACACTGAACTGTTAGAATGAGTGTGTCCACATGGAGGTGTGCACACTGAACTGTTAGATTGACTGTGCCCACATGGAGGTGGGCACACTGAACTGTTAGAATGAGTGTGTCCACATGGAGGTGTGCACACTGAACTTTTAGAATGAGTGTGCCCACATGGAGGTGTGCACACTGAACTGTTAGAATATGTCCACATGGTTGTGTGCACACTCTATTGTTAGAATGAGTGTATCCACATGGAGGTGTGCACACTGAACTGTTAGAATGAGTGTGTCCACATGGAGGTGTGCACACTGAACTGTTAGAATGAGTGTGCCCACATGGAGGTGAGCACACTGAACTGTTAGAATATGTCCACATGGAGGTGTGCACACTGTATTGTTAGAATGAGTGTGTCCACATGGAGCTGTGCACACTGAACTGTTAGAATGAGTGTGTCCACATGGAGGTGGGCACACTGAACTGTTAGAATGAGTGTGTCCACATGGAAATGTGCACATTGAACTGTTAGAAAGAGTGTGCCCACATGGAGGTGTGCACACTGAACTGTTAGAATGAGTGTGTCCACATGGAGGTGTGCACACTGAACTGTTAGAATGAGTGTGTCCACATGGAGGTGTGCACACTGAACTGTTAGAATGACTGTGCCCACATGGAGGTGTGCACACTGAACTGTTTGAATGAGTGTGTCCACATGGAGGTGTGCACACTGAACTGTTAGAATGAGGGTGTCCACATGGAGGTGTGCACACTGAACTGTTAGAATGAGTGTGTCCACATGGAGTGTGCACACTGAACTGTTAGAATGAGTGTTTCCACATGGAGGTGTGCACACTGAACTGTTAGAATGACTGTGCCCACATAGAGGTGTGCACACTGAACTGTTAGAATGAGTGTGTCCACATGGAGGTGTGCACACTGAACTGATAGAATGAGTGTATCCCTGTGGCGGTGTGCACACTGAACTGTTAGAATGAGTGTGCCCACATGGAGGTGTGCACACTGAACTGTTAGAATGAGTGTTTCCACATGGAGGTGTGCACACTGAACTGTTAGAATGAGTGTGTCCACATGGAGGTGTGCACACTGAACTGTTAGAATGAGTGTGCCCACATGGAGGTGTGCACACTGTTCTGTTAGAATGAGTATGCTCACATGGAGGTGTGCACACTAAACTGTTAGAATGAGTGTGTCCACATGGAGGTGTGCACAGTGAACTGTTAGAATGAGTGTGTCCACATGGAGGTGTGCACACTGAACTGTTAGAATGAGTGTGCCCACATGGAATTGTGGACACTGAACTGTTAGAATGAGTGTGTCCACATGGAGGTGTGCACACTGAACTGTTAGAATGTGTCCACATGGAGGTGTGCACACTGAACTGTTAGAATGATTGTGTCCACATGGAGGTGTGCACACTGAACTGTTAAAATGTCTGTGCCCACATGGAGGTGTCCACACTGTACTGTTAGAATGAGTGTGTCCACATGGAAGTGTGCACACTGAACTGTTAGAATGAGTGTGTCCACATGGAGGTGTGCACAATGAACTGTTAGAATGAGTGTGTCCACATGGAGGTGTGCACACTGAACTGTGAGAATTATTGTATCCCTGTGGAGATATGCACACTGAACTGTTAGAATGAGTGTGTCTACATGGAGGTGTGCACACTGAACTGTTAGAATATGTCCATATGGTGGTGTGCACACTGTAATGTTAGAATGAGTGTGTCCACATGGAGGTGTCCACAATGAACTGTTAGAATGAGTGTGTCCACATGGAGGTGTGCACACTGAACTTTTAGAATGAGTGTGTCCACATGGAGGTGTGCACACTGAACTGTTAGAATGAGTGTGTCCACATGGAGGTGTGCACACTGAACTGTTAGAATGAGTGTGCCCACATGGAGGTGTGCACACTGAACTGTTAGAATGAGTGTGTCTACATGGAGGTGTGCACACTGAACTGTTAGAATTAGTGTGTCTACATTGAGGTGTGCACACTGAACTGTTAGAATGAGTGTGTCCACATGGACGTGTGCACACAGAACTGTTAGAATGAGTGTGCCCACATGGAGGTGTGCACACTGAACTGTTAGAATGAGTGTGTCCACATGGAAGTGTGCACACTAAACTGTTAGAATGAGTGTGTCCACATGGAGGTGTGCACACTGAACTGTGAGAATTATTGTATCCCTGTGGAGATATGCACACTGAACTGTTAGAATGAGTGTGTCTACATGGAGGTGTGCACACTGAACTGTTAGAATATGTCCACATGGTGGTGTGCACACTGTAATGTTAGAATGAGTGTGTCCACATGGAGGTGTCCACAATGAACTGTTAGAATGAGTGTGTCCACATGGAGGTGTGCACACTGAACTTTTAGAATGAGTGTGTCCACATGGAGGTGTGCACACTGAACTGTTAGAATGAGTGTGTCCACATGGAGGTGTGCACACTGAACTGTTAGAATGAGGGTGCCCACATGGAGGTGTGCACACTGAACTGTTAGAATGAGTGTGTCTACATGGAGATGTGCACACTGAACTGTTACAATGAGTGTGTCCACATGGAGGTGTGCACACTGAACTGTTAGAATGAGTTTATCCCTGTGGAGGTGTGCACACTGAACTGTTAGAATGAGTGTGTCCACATGGAGGTGTGCACACTGAACGGTTAGAATGAGTGTGCCCACATGGAGGTATGCACACTGTTCTGTTAGAATGAGGATGCCCACATGGAGGTGTGCACACTGAACTGTTACAATGAGTCTGCCCACATGGAGGTGTGCACACTGAACTGTTAGAATGCCTGTGCCCACATGGAGGTGTGCACACTGAACTGTTAGAATGAGTGTGTCTACATGGAGGTGTGCACACTGAACTGTTAGAATTAGTGTGTCTACATGGAGGTGTGCACACTGAACTGTTAGAATGAGTGTGTCCACATGGAAATGTGCACACTGAACTGTTAGAATGAGTGTGCCCACATGGAGGTGTGCACACTGAACTGTTAGAATGAGTGTGTCCACATGGAGGTGTGCACACTAAACTGTTAGAATGAGTGTGTCCACATGGAGGTGTGCACACTGAACTGTGAGAATTAGTGTATCCCTGTGGAGATATGCACACTGAACTGTTAGAATGAGTGTGTCTACATGGAGGTGTGCACACTGAACTGTTAGAATATGTCCACATGGTGGTATGCACACTGTAATGTTAGAAAGAGTGTGTCCACATGGAGGTGTCCACAATGAACTGTTAGAATGAGTGTGTCCACATGGAGGTGTGCACACTGAACTTTTAGAATGAGTGTGTCTACATGGAGGTGTGCACACTGAACTGTTAGCATGAGTGTGTCCACATGGAGGTGTGCACACTGAACTGTTAGAATGAGTGTGCCCACATGGAGGTGAGCACACTGAACTGTTAGAATGAGTGTGTCCACATGGAGGTGTGTACACTGAACTGTTAGAATGAGTGTGTCCACATGGAGGTGTGCACACTGAACCGTTAGAATGAGTGTGCCCACATGGAGGTGTGCACACTGAACTGTTAGAATATGTCCACATGGAGGTGTGAACACTGTATTGTTAGAATGAGTGTGTCCACATGGAGCTGTGCACACTGAACTGTTAGAATGAGTGTGTCCACATGGAGGTGGGCACACTGAACTGTTAGAATGAGTGTGTCCACATGGAAATGTGCACACTGAACTGTTAGACAGAGTGGGCCACATGGAGGTGTGCACACTGAACTGTTAGAATGAGTGTGTCCACATGGAGGTGTGCACACTGAACTGTTAGAATGAGTTTATCCCTGTGGAGGTGTGCACACTGAACTGTTAGAATGAGTGTGTCCACATGGAGGTGTGCACACTGAACGGTTAGAATGAGTGTGCCCACATGGAGGTGTGCACACTGTTCTGTTAGAATGAGGATGCCCACATGGAGGTGTGCACACTGAACTGTTACAATGAGTCTGCCCACATGGAGGTGTGCACACTGAACTGTTAGAATGAGTATGTCCACATGGAGTTGTGCACACTGAACTGTTAGAATGAGTGTGTCCACATGGAGGTGTGCACACTGAACTGTTAGAATGAGTGTGTCCACATGGAGGTGTGCACACTGAACTATTAGAATGACTGTGCCCACATGGAGGTGTGCACACTGAACTGTTAGAATGAGTGTGACCACATGGAAGTGTGCACACTGAACTTTTAGAATGAGTGTGCCCACATGGAGGTGTGCACACTGAACTGTTAGAATATGTCCACATGGTGGTGTGCACACTGTATTGTTAGAATGAGTGTATCCACATGGAGGTGTGCACACTGAACTGTTAGAATGAGTGTGTCCACATGGAGGTGTGTACACTGAACTGTTAGATTGAGTGTGTCCACATGGAGGTGTGCACACTGAACTGTTAGAATGAGTGTGTCCACATGGAGGTGTGCACACTGAACTGTTAGAATGAGTGTGTCCACATGGAGGTGTGCACACTGAACTGTTAGAATGAGTGTGTCCACATGGAGGTGTGCACACTGAACTGTTAGAATGACTGTGCCCACATGGAGGTGTGCACACTGAACTGTTTGAATGAGTGTGTCCACATGGAGGTGTGCACACTGAACTGTTAGAATGACTGTGCCCACATGGAGGTGTGCACACTGAACTGTTAGAATGAGTGTGTCCCTGTGGAGGTATGCACACTGAACTGTTAGAATGAGTGTGTCCACATGAAGTGTGCACACTGAACTGTTAGAATGAGTGTGCCCACATGGAGGTGTGCACATTGAACTGTTAGAATATGTCCACATGGAGGTGTGCACACTGTATTGTTAGAATGAGTGTGTCCACATGGAGGTGTGCACAATGAACTGTTAGAATGAGTGTGTCCCTGTGGAGGTGTGCACACTGAACTGTTAGAATGAGTGTGTCCACATGGAGGTGTGCACACTGAACTGTTAGAATGAGTGTGTCCACATGGAGGTGTGCACACTGAACTGTTAGAATGAGTGTGCCCACATGGAGGTGTGCACACTGTTCTGTTAGAATGAGTGTGCCCACATGGAGGTGTGCACACTGTTCTGTTAGAATGAGTATGCCCACATGGAGGTGTGCACACTGAACTGTTAGAATGAGTGTGTCCACATGGATGTGTGCACATTGTTCTGTTAGAATGAGTGTGTCCACATGGAGGTGTGCACACTGAACTGTTAGAATGAGTGTGTCCACATGGATGTGTGCACACTGAACTGTTAGAATGAGTGTGTCCACATGGAGGTGTGCACACTGAACTGTTAGAATGAGTGTGCCCACATGGAGGTGTGCACACTGAACTGTTAGAATGCCTGTGCCCACATGGAGGTGTGCACACTGAACTGTTAGAATGAGTTTATCCCTGTGGAGGTGTGCACACTGAACTGTTAGAATGAGTGTGTCCACATGGAGGTGTGCACACTGAACGGTTAGAATGAGTGTGCCCACATGGAGGTATGCACACGGTTCTGTTAGAATGAGGATGCCCACATGGAGGTGTGCACACTGAACTGTTACAATGAGTCTGCCCACATGGAGGTGTGCACACTGAACTGTTAGAATGCCTGTGCCCACATGGATGTGTGCACACTGAACTGTTAGAATGAGTGTGTCTACATGGAGGTGTGCACACTGAACTGTTAGAATTAGTGTGTCTACATGGAGGTGTGCACACTGAACTGTTAGAATGAGTGTGTCCACATGGAAATGTGCACACTGAACTGTTAGAATGAGTGTGCCCACATGGAGGTGTGCACACTGAACTGTTAGAATGAGTGTGTCCACATGGAGGTGTGCACACTAAACTGTTAGAATGAGTGTGTCCACATGGAGGTGTGCACACTGAACTGTGAGAATTAGTGTATCCCTGTGGAGATATGCACACTGAACTGTTAGAATGAGTGTGTCTACATGGAGGTGTGCACACTGAACTGTTAGAATATGTCCACATGGTGGTGTGCACACTGTAATGTTAGAAAGAGTGTGTCCACATGGAGGTTTCCACAATGAACTGTTAGAATGAGTGTGTCCACATGGAGGTGTGCACACTGAACTTTTAGTATGAGTGTGTCCACATGGAGGTGTGCACACTGAACTGTTAGAATGAGTGTGTCCACATGGAGGTGTGCACACTGAACTGTTAGAATGAGTGTGCCCACATGGAGGTGAGCACACTGAACTGTTAGAATGAGTGTGTCCACATGGAGGTGTGCACACTGAACTGTTAGAATGAGTGTGTCCACATGGAGGTGTGCACACTGAACTGTTAGAATGAGTGTGCCCACATGGAGGTGTGCACACTGAACTGTTAGAATATGTCCACATGGAGGTGTGCACACTGTATTGTTAGAATGAGTGTGTCCACATGGAGCTGTGCACACTGAACTGTTAGAATGAGTGTGTCCACATGGAGGTGGGCACACTGAACTGTTAGAATGAGTGTGTCCACATGGAAATGTGCACACTGAACTGTTAGACAGAGTGGGCCCACATGGAGGTGTGCACACTGAACTGTTAGAATGAGTGTGTCCACATGGAGTTGTGCACACTGAACTGTTAGAATGAGTTTATCCCTGTGGAGGTGTGCACACTGAACTGTTAGAATGAGTGTGTCCACATGGAGGTGTGCACACTGAACGGTTAGAATGAGTGTGCCCACATGGAGGTGTGCACACTGTTCTGTTAGAATGAGGATGCCCACATGGAGGTGTGCACACTGAACTGTTACAATGAGTCTGCCCACATGGAGGTGTGCACACTGAACTGTTAGAATGAGTATGTCCACATGGAGGTGTGCACACTGAACTGTTAGAATGAGTGTGTCCACATGGAGGTGTGCACACTGAACTGTTAGAATGAGTGTGTCCACATGGAGCTGTGCACACTGAACTGTTAGAATGAGTGTGTCCACATGGAGGTGGGCACACTGAACTGTTAGAATGAGTGTGTCCACATGGAAATGTGCACATTGAACTGTTAGAAAGAGTGTGCCCACATGGTGGTGTGCACACTGAACTGTTAGAATGAGTGTGTCCACATGGAGGTGTGCACACTGAACTGTTAGAATGAGTGTGCCCACATGGAGGTGTGCACACTGAACTGTTAGAATGACTGTGCCCACATGGAGGTGTGCACACTGAACTGTTTGAATGAGTGTGTCCACATGGAGGTGTGCACACTGAACTGTTAGAATGACTGTGCCCACATGGAGGTGTGCACACTGAACTGTTAGAATGAGTGTGTCCACATGGAGGTGTGCACACTGAACGGTTAGAATGAGTGTGCCCACATGGAGGTATGCACACGGTTCTGTTAGAATGAGGATGCCCACATGGAGGTGTGCACACTGAACTGTTACAATGAGTCTGCCCACATGGAGGTGTGCACACTGAACTGTTAGAATGCCTGTGCCCACATGGATGTGTGCACACTGAACTGTTAGAATGAGTGTGTCTACATGGAGGTGTGCACACTGAACTGTTAGAATTAGTGTGTCTACATGGAGGTGTGCACACTGAACTGTTAGAATGAGTGTGTCCACATGGAAATGTGCACACTGAACTGTTAGAATGAGTGTGCCCACATGGAGGTGTGCACACTGAACTGTTAGAATGAGTGTGTCCACATGGAGGTGTGCACACTAAACTGTTAGAATGAGTGTGTCCACATGGAGGTGTGCACACTGAACTGTGAGAATTAGTGTATCCCTGTGGAGATATGCACACTGAACTGTTAGAATGAGTGTGTCTACATGGAGGTGTGCACACTGAACTGTTAGAATATGTCCACATGGTGGTGTGCACACTGTAATGTTAGAAAGAGTGTGTCCACATGGAGGTGTCCACAATGAACTGTTAGAATGAGTGTGTCCACATGGAGGTGTGCACACTGAACTTTTAGTATGAGTGTGTCCACATGGAGGTGTGCACACTGAACTGTTAGAATGAGTGTGTCCACATGGAGGTGTGCACACTGAACTGTTAGAATGAGTGTGCCCACATGGAGGTGAGCACACTGAACTGTTAGAATGAGTGTGTCCACATGGAGGTGTGCACACTGAACTGTTAGAATGAGTGTGTCCACATGGAGGTGTGCACACTGAACTGTTAGAATGAGTGTGCCCACATGGAGGTGTGCACACTGAACTGTTAGAATATGTCCACATGGAGGTGTGCACACTGTATTGTTAGAATGAGTGTGTCCACATGGAGCTGTGCACACTGAACTGTTAGAATGAGTGTGTCCACATGGAGGTGGGCACACTGAACTGTTAGAATGAGTGTGTCCACATGGAAATGTGCACACTGAACTGTTAGACAGAGTGGGCCCACATGGAGGTGTGCACACTGAACTGTTAGAATGAGTGTGTCCACATGGAGTTGTGCACACTGAACTGTTAGAATGAGTTTATCCCTGTGGAGGTGTGCACACTGAACTGTTAGAATGAGTGTGTCCACATGGAGGTGTGCACACTGAACGGTTAGAATGAGTGTGCCCACATGGAGGTGTGCACACTGTTCTGTTAGAATGAGGATGCCCACATGGAGGTGTGCACACTGAACTGTTACAATGAGTCTGCCCACATGGAGGTGTGCACACTGAACTGTTAGAATGAGTATGTCCACATGGAGGTGTGCACACTGAACTGTTAGAATGAGTGTGTCCACATGGAGGTGTGCACACTGAACTGTTAGAATGAGTGTGTCCACATGGAGCTGTGCACACTGAACTGTTAGAATGAGTGTGTCCACATGGAGGTGGGCACACTGAACTGTTAGAATGAGTGTGTCCACATGGAAATGTGCACATTGAACTGTTAGAAAGAGTGTGCCCACATGGTGGTGTGCACACTGAACTGTTAGAATGAGTGTGTCCACATGGAGGTGTGCACACTGAACTGTTAGAATGAGTGTGTCCACATGGAGGTGTGCACACTGAACTGTTAGAATGACTGTGCCCACATGGAGGTGTGCACACTGAACTGTTTGAATGAGTGTGTCCACATGGAGGTGTGCACACTGAACTGTTAGAATGACTGTGCCCACATGGAGGTGTGCACACTGAACTGTTAGAATGAGTAAGTCCCTGTGGAGGTATGCACACTGAAATGTTAGAATGAGTGTGTCCACATGAGGTGTGCACACTGAACTGTTAGAATGAGTGTGCCCACATGGAGGTGTGCACACTGAACTGTTAGAATATGTCCACATGGAGGTGTGCACACTGTATTGTTAGAATGAGTGTGTCCACATGGAGGTGTGCACAATGAACTGTTAGAATGAGTGTGTCCACATGGAGGTGTGCACACTGAACTGTGAGAATTAGTGTATCCCTGTGGAGATATGCACACTGAACTGTTAGAATGAGTGTGTCTACATGGAGGTGTGCACACTGAACTGTTAGAATATGTCCACATGGTGGTGTGCACACTGTAATGTTAGAATGAGTGTGTCCACATGGAGGTGTCCACAATGAACTGTTAGAATGAGTGTGTCCACATGGCGGTGTGCACACTGAACTTTTAGAATGAGTGTGTCCACATGGAGGTGTGCACACTGAACTGTTAGAATGAGTGTGTCCACATGGAGGTGTGCACACTGAACTGTTAGAATGAGTGTGCCCACATGGAGGTGTGCACACTGAACTGTTAGAATGAGTGTGTCCACATGGATGTGTGCACACTGAACTGTTAGAATGAGTGGGTCCACATGGAGGTGTGCACACTGAACTGTTAGAATGACTGTGCCCACATGGACGTGTGCACACTGAACTGTTAGAATGAGTGTGTCCACATGGAGGTGTGCACACTGAACTGTTAGAATGACTGTGCCCACATGGAGGTGTGCACACTGAACTGTTAGAAAGAGTGTGTCCACATGGAGGTGTGCACACTGAACTGTTAGAATGAGTGTGTCCACATGGAGGTGTGCACACTGAACTGTTAGAATGAGTGTGTCCACATGGAGGTGTGCACACTGAACTGTTAGAATGAGTGTGCCCACATGGAGGTGTGCACACTGAACTGTTAGAATGAGTGTGTCCACATGGAGGTGTGCACACTGACCTGTTAGAATGAGTGTGTCCACATGGAGGTGTGCACACTGAACTGTTAGAATGAGTGTGCCCACATGGAGGTGTGCACACTGAACTGTTAGAATATGTCCACATGGAGGTGTGCACACTGTATTGTTAGAATGAGTGTGTCCACATGGAGCTGTGCACACTGAACTGTTAGAATGAGTGTGTCCACATGGAGGTGGGCACACTGAACTGTTAGAATGAGTGTGTCCACATGGAAACGTGCACACTGAACTGTTAGAATAAGTGTGCCCTCATGGAGGTTTGCACACTGAACTGTTAGAATGAGTGTGCCCACATGGAGGTGTGCACACTTCACTGTTAGAATGAGTTTATCCCTGTGGAGGTGTGCACACTGAACTGTTAGAATGAGTGTGTCCACATGGAGGTGTGCACACTGAACGGTTAGAATGAGTGTGCCCACATGGAGGTGTGCACACTGTTCTGTTAGAATGAGTATGCCCACATGGAGGTGTGCACACTGAACTGTTAGAATGAGTCTGCCCACATGGCGGTGTGCACACTGAACTGTTAGAATGAGTATGTCCACATGGAGGTGTGCACACTGAACTGTTGGAATGAGTGTGTCCACATGGAGGTGTGCACACTGAACTGTTAGAATGAGTGTGTCCACATGGAGGTGTGCAGAATGAACTGTTAGAATGACTGTGCCCACATGGAGGTGTGCACACTGAACTGTTAGAATGAGTGTGTCCACATGGAGGTGTGCACACTGAACTTTTAGAATGAGTGTGCCCACATGGAGGTGTGCACACTGAACTGTTAGAATATGTCCACATGGTTGTGTGCACACTCTATTGTTAGAATGAGTGTATCCACATGGAGGTGTGCACACTGAACTGTTAGAATGAGTGTGTCCACATGGAGGTGTGCACACTGAACTGTTAGAATGAGTGTGCCCACATGGAGGTGTGCACACTGAACTGTTAGAATATGTCCACATGGAGGTGTGCACACTGTATTGTTAGAATGAGTGTGTCCACATGGAGCTGTGCACACTGAACTGTTAGAATGAGTGTGTCCACATGGAGGTGGGCACACTGAACTGTTAGAATGAGTGTGTCCACATGGAAATGTGCACATTGATCTGTTAGAAAGAGTGTGCCCACATGGAGGTGTGCGCACTGAACTGTTAGAATGAGTGTGTCCACATGGAGGTGTGCACACTGAACTGTTAGAATGACTGTGCCCACATGGAGGTGTGCACACTGAACTGTTTGAATGAGTGTGTCCACATGGAGGTGTGCACACTGAACTGTTAGAATGACTGTGCCCACATGGAGGTGTGCACACTGAACTGTTAGAATGAGTGTGTCCCTGTGGAGGTATGCACACTGAAATGTTAGAATGAGTGTGTCCACATGAGGTGTGCACACTGAACTGTTAGAATGAGTGTGCCCACATGGAGGTGTGCACACTGAACTGTTAGAATATGTCCACATGGAGGTGTGCACACTGTATTGTTAGAATGAGTGTGTCCACATGGAGGTGTGCACACTGAACTGTTAGAATGAGTGTGACAACATGGAGGTGTGCACACAGAACTGTTAGAATGAGTGTGTCCACATGGAGGTGTGCACACTGAACTGTTAGAATGAGTGTGCCCACATGGAGGTTTGCACACTGAACTGTTAAAATGAGTGTGTCCACATGGAGGTGTGCACACTGAACTGTTAGAATGAGTGTGTCCACATGGAGTGTGCACACTGAACTGTTAGAATGAGTGTGTCCACATGGAGGTGTGCACACTGAACTGTTAGAATGACTGTGCCCACATAGAGGTGTGCACACTGAACTGTTAGAATGAGTGTGTCCACATGGAGGTGTGCACACTGAACTGTTAGAATGAGTGTATCCCTGTGGCGGTGTGCACACTGAACTGTTAGAATGAGTGTGCCCACATGGAGGTGTGCACACTGAACTGTTAGAATGAGTGTTTCCACATGGAGGTGTGCACACTGAACTGTTAGAATGAGTGTGTCCACATGGAGGTGTGCACACTGAACTGTTAGAATGAGTGTGCCCACATGGAGGTGTGCACACTGTTCTGTTAGAATGAGTATGCCCACATGGAGGTGTGCACACTGAACTGTTAGAATGAGTGTGCCCACATGGAGGTGTGCACTGTGAACTGTTAGAATGAGTGTGTCCACATGGAGCTGTGCACACTGAACTGTTAGAATGAGTGTGTCCACATGGAGGTGTGCACACTGAACTGTTAGAATGAGTGTGTCCACATGGAGGTGTGCACACTGAACTGTTAGAATGAGTGTGCCCACATGGAGGTGTGGACACTGAACTGTTAGAATGAGTGTGTCCACATGGAGGTGTCCACAATGAACTGTTAGAATGTGTCCACATGGAGGTGTGCACACTGAACTGTTAGAATGATTGTGTCCACATGGAGGTGTGCACACTGAACTGTTAAAATGTCTGTGCCCACATGGAGGTGTCCACACTGTACTGTTAGAATGAGTGTGTCCACATGGAAGTGTGCACACTGAACTGTTAGAATGAGTGTGTCCACATGGAGGTGTGCACAATGAACTGTTAGAATGAGTGTGTCCACATGGAGGTGTGCACACTGAACTGTTAGAATGAGTTTATCACTGTGGAGGTGTGCACACTGAACTGTTAGAATGAGTGTGTCCACATGGAGGTGTGCACACAGAAATGTTAGAATGAGTGTGGCCACATGGAGGTGTGCTCACTGTTCTGTTAGAATGAGTATGCCCACATGGAGGTGTGCACACTGAACTGTTAGAGTGAGTGTGCCCACATGGAGTGTGCACACTGAACTGTTAGAATGAGTGTGTCCACATGGAGGCTTGCACACTGAACTGTTAGATTGAGTGTGTCCACATGGAGGTGTGCACACGGAACTGTTAGAATGCCTGTGCCCACATGGAGGTGTGCACACTGAACTGTTAGAATGAGTGTGTCTACATGGAGGTGTGCACACTGAACTGTTAAAATTAGTGTGTCTACATGGAGGTGTGCACACTGAACTGTTAGAATGAGTGTGTCCACATGGACGTGTGCACACAGAACTGTTTGAATGAGTGTGCCCACATGGAGGTGTGCACACTGAACTGTTAGAATGAGTGTGCCCACATGGAGGTGTGCACACTGAACTGTTAGAATGAGTGTGTCTACATGGAGGTGTGCACACTGAACTGTTAGAATGAGTGTGTCCACATGGAGGTGTGCACACTGAACTGTTAGAATGAGTGTGCCCACATGGAGGTGTGCACACTGAACTGTTAGAATATGTCCACATGGAGGTGTGCACACTGTATTGTTAGAATGAGTGTGTCCACATGGAGCTGTGCACACTGAACTGTTAGAATGAGTGTGTCCACATGGAGGTGGGCACACTGAACTGTTAGAATGAGTGTGTCCACATAGAAATGTGCACGCTGAACTGTTAGACAGAGTGGGCCCACATGGAGGTGTGCACACTGAACTGTTAGAATGAGTGTGTCCACATGGAGGTGTGCACACTGAACTGTTAGAATGAGTTTATCCCTGTGGAGGTGTGCACACTGAACTGTTAGAATGAGTGTGTCCACATGGAGGTGTGCACACTGAACGGTTAGAATGAGTGTGCCCACATGGAGGTATGCACACTGTTCTGTTAGAATGAGGATGCCCACATGGAGGTGTGCACACTGAACTGTTACAATGAGTCTGCCCACATGGAGGTGTGCACACTGAACTGTTAGAATGCCTGTGCCCACATGGAGGTGTGCACACTGAACTGTTAGAATGAGTGTGTCTACATGGAGGTGTGCACACTGAACTGTTAGAATTAGTGTGTCTACATGGAGGTGTGCACACTGAACTGTTAGAATGAGTGTGTCCACATGGAAATGTGCACACTGAACTGTTAGAATGAGTGTGCCCACATGGAGGTGTGCACACTGAACTGTTAGAATGAGTGTGTCCACATGGAGGTGTGCACACTAAACTGTTAGAATGAGTGTGTCCACATGGAGGTGTGCACACTGAACTGTGAGAATTAGTGTATCCCTGTGGAGATATGCACACTGAACTGTTAGAATGAGTGTGTCTACATGGAGGTGTGCACACTGAACTGTTAGAATATGTCCACATGGTGGTGTGCACACTGTAATGTTAGAAAGAGTGTGTCCACATGGAGGTGTCCACAATGAACTGTTAGAATGAGTGTGTCCACATGGAGGTGTGCACACTGAACTTTTAGAATGAGTGTGTCCACATGGAGGTGTGCACACTGAACTGTTAGAATGAGTGTGTCCACATGGAGGTGTGCACACTGAACTGTTAGAATGAGGGTGCCCACATGGAGGTGTGCACACTGAACTGTTAGAATGAGTGTGTCTACATGGAGATGTGCACACTGAACTGTTACAATGAGTGTGTCCACATGGAGGTGTGCACACTGAACTGTTAGAATGAGTGTGCCCACATGGAGGTGTGCACACTGAACTGTTAGAATATGTCCACATGGAGGTGTGCACACTGTATTGTTAGAATGAGTGTGTCCACATGGAGCTGTGCACACTGAACTGTTAGAATGAGTGTGTCCACATGGAGGTGGGCACACTGAACTGTTAGAATGAGTGTGTCCACATAGAAATGTGCACACTGAACTGTTAGACAGAGTGGGCCCACATGGAGGTGTGCACACTGAACTGTTAGAATGAGTGTGTCCACATGGAGGTGTGCACACTGAACTGTTAGAATGAGTTTATCCCTGTGGAGGTGTGCACACTGAACTGTTAGAATGAGTGTGTCCACATGGAGGTGTGCACACTGAACGGTTAGAATGAGTGTGCCCACATGGAGGTATGCACACTGTTCTGTTAGAATGAGGATGCCCACATGGAGGTGTGCACACTGAACTGTTACAATGAGTCTGCCCACATGGAGGTGTGCACACTGAACTGTTAGAATGCCTGTGCCCACATGGAGGTGTGCACACTGAACTGTTAGAATGAGTGTGTCTACATGGAGGTGTGCACACTGAACTGTTAGAATTAGTGTGTCTACATGGAGGTGTGCACACTGAACTGTTAGAATGAGTGTGTCCACATGGAAATGTGCACACTGAACTGTTAGAATGAGTGTGCCCACATGGAGGTGTGCACACTGAACTGTTAGAATGAGTGTGTCCACATGGAGGTGTGCACACTAAACTGTTAGAATGAGTGTGTCCACATGGAGGTGTGCACACTGAACTGTGAGAATTAGTGTATCCCTGTGGAGATATGCACACTGAACTGTTAGAATGAGTGTGTCTACATGGAGGTGTGCACACTGAACTGTTAGAATATGTCCACATGGTGGTATGCACACTGTAATGTTAGAAAGAGTGTGTCCACATGGAGGTGTCCACAATGAACTGTTAGAATGAGTGTGTCCACATGGAGGTGTGCACACTGAACTTTTAGAATGAGTGTGTCCACATGGAGGTGTGCACACTGAACTGTTAGAATGAGTGTGTCCACATGGAGGTGTGCACACTGAACTGTTAGAATGAGTGTGTCCACATGGAGGTGTGCACACTGAACTATTAGAATGACTGTGCCCACATGGAGGTGTGCACACTGAACTGTTAGAATGAGTGTGACCACATGGAAGTGTGCACACTGAACTTTTAGAATGAGTGTGCCCACATGGAGGTGTGCACACTGAACTGTTAGAATATGTCCACATGGTGGTGTGCACACTGTATTGTTAGAATGAGTGTATCCACATGGAGGTGTGCACACTGAACTGTTAGAATGAGTGTGTCCACATGGAGGTGTGTACACTGAACTGTTAGATTGAGTGTGTCCACATGGAGGTGTGCACACTGAACTGTTAGAATGAGTGTGTCCACATGGAGGTGTGCACACTGAACTGTTAGAATGAGTGTGTCCACATGGAGGTGTGCACACTGAACTGTTAGAATGAGTGTGTCCACATGGAGGTGTGCACACTGAACTGTTAGAATGACTGTGCCCACATGGAGGTGTGCACACTGAACTGTTTGAATGAGTGTGTCCACATGGAGGTGTGCACACTGAACTGTTAGAATGACTGTGCCCACATGGAGGTGTGCACACTGAACTGTTAGAATGAGTGTGTCCCTGTGGAGGTATGCACACTGAACTGTTAGAATGAGTGTGTCCACATGAAGTGTGCACACTGAACTGTTAGAATGAGTGTGCCCACATGGAGGTGTGCACATTGAACTGTTAGAATATGTCCACATGGAGGTGTGCACACTGTATTGTTAGAATGAGTGTGTCCACATGGAGGTGTGCACAATGAACTGTTAGAATGAGTGTGTCCCTGTGGAGGTGTGCACACTGAACTGTTAGAATGAGTGTGTCCACATGGAGGTGTGCACACTGAACTGTTAGAATGAGTGTGTCCACATGGAGGTGTGCACACTGAACTGTTAGAATGAGTGTGCCCACATGGAGGTGTGCACACTGTTCTGTTAGAATGAGTGTGCCCACATGGAGGTGTGCACACTGTTCTGTTAGAATGAGTATGCCCACATGGAGGTGTGCACACTGAACTGTTAGAATGAGTGTGTCCACATGGATGTGTGCACATTGTTCTGTTAGAATGAGTGTGTCCACATGGAGGTGTGCACACTGAACTGTTAGAATGAGTGTGTCCACATGGATGTGTGCACACTGAACTGTTAGAATGAGTGTGTCCACATGGAGGTGTGCACACTGAACTGTTAGAATGAGTGTGCCCACATGGAGGTGTGCACACTGAACTGGAAGAATGAGTGTGTCCACATGGAGGTGTGCACACTGAACTGTTAGAATGAGTGTGTCCACATATAGGTGTGCACACTGAACTGTTAAAATGACTGTGCCCACATGGAGGTGTGCACACTGAACTGTTAGAATGAGTATGCCCACATGGAGGTGTGCACACTGAACTGTTAGAATGAGTGTGGCCACATGGAGGTGTGCACACTGAACTGTTACAATGAGTCTGCCCACATGGAGGTGTGCACACTGAACTGTTAGAATGCCTGTGCCCACATGGAGGTGTGCACACTGAACTGTTAGAATGAGTTTATCCCTGTGGAGGTGTGCACACTGAACTGTTAGAATGAGTGTGTCCACATGGAGGTGTGCACACTGAACGGTTAGAATGAGTGTGCCCACATGGAGGTATGCACACGGTTCTGTTAGAATGAGGATGCCCACATGGAGGTGTGCACACTGAACTGTTACAATGAGTCTGCCCACATGGAGGTGTGCACACTGAACTGTTAGAATGCCTGTGCCCACATGGATGTGTGCACACTGAACTGTTAGAATGAGTGTGTCTACATGGAGGTGTGCACACTGAACTGTTAGAATTAGTGTGTCTACATGGAGGTGTGCACACTGAACTGTTAGAATGAGTGTGTCCACATGGAAATGTGCACACTGAACTGTTAGAATGAGTGTGCCCACATGGAGGTGTGCACACTGAACTGTTAGAATGAGTGTGTCCACATGGAGGTGTGCACACTAACCTGTTAGAATGAGTGTGTCCACATGGAGGTGTGCACACTGAACTGTGAGAATTAGTGTATCCCTGTGGAGATATGCACACTGAACTGTTAGAATGAGTGTGTCTACATGGAGGTGTGCACACTGAACTGTTAGAATATGTCCACATGGTGGTGTGCACACTGTAATGTTAGAAAGAGTGTGTCCACATGGAGGTGTCCACAATGAACTGTTAGAATGAGTGTGTCCACATGGAGGTGTGCACACTGAACTTTTAGTATGAGTGTGTCCACATGGAGGTGTGCACACTGAACTGTTAGAATGAGTGTGTCCACATGGAGGTGTGCACACTGAACTGTTAGAATGAGTGTGCCCACATGGAGGTGAGCACACTGAACTGTTAGAATGAGTGTGTCCACATGGAGGTGTGCACACTGAACTGTTAGAATGAGTGTGTCCACATGGAGGTGTGCACACTGAACTGTTAGAATGAGTGTGCCCACATGGAGGTGTGCACACTGAACTGTTAGAATATGTCCACAGGAAGGTGTGCACACTGTATTGTTAGAATGAGTGTGTCCACATGGAGCTGTGCACACTGAACTGTTAGAATGAGTGTGTCCACATGGAGGTGGGCACACTGAACTGTTAGAATGAGTGTGTCCACATGGAAATGTGCACACTGAACTGTTAGACAGAGTGGGCCCACATGGAGGTGTGCACACTGAACTGTTAGAATGAGTGTGTCCACATGGAGTTGTGCACACTGAACTGTTAGAATGAGTTTATCCCTGTGGAGGTGTGCACACTGAACTGTTAGAATGAGTGTGTCCACATGGAGGTGTGCACACTGAACGGTTAGAATGAGTGTGCCCACATGGAGGTGTGCACACTGTTCTGTTAGAATGAGGATGCCCACATGGAGGTGTGCACACTGAACTGTTACAATGAGTCTGCCCACATGGAGGTGTGCACACTGAACTGTTAGAATGAGTATGTCCACATGGAGGTGTGCACACTGAACTGTTAGAATGAGTGTGTCCACATGGAGGTGTGCACACTGAACTGTTAGAATGAGTGTGTCCACATGGAGCTGTGCACACTGAACTGTTAGAATGAGTGTGTCCACATGGAGGTGGGCACACTGAACTGTTAGAATGAGTGTGTCCACATGGAAATGTGCACATTGAACTGTTAGAAAGAGTGTGCCCACATGGTGGTGTGCACACTGAACTGTTAGAATGAGTGTGTCCACATGGAGGTGTGCACACTGAACTGTTAGAATGAGTGTGTCCACATGGAGGTGTGCACACTGAACTGTTAGAATGACTGTGCCCACATGGAGGTGTGCACACTGAACTGTTTGAATGAGTGTGTCCACATGGAGGTGTGCACACTGAACTGTTAGAATGACTGTGCCCACATGGAGGTGTGCACACTGAACTGTTAGAATGAGTGTGTCCACATGGAGGTGTGCACACTGAACGGTTAGAATGAGTGTGCCCACATGGAGGTATGCACACGGTTCTGTTAGAATGAGGATGCCCACATGGAGGTGTGCACACTGAACTGTTACAATGAGTCTGCCCACATGGAGGTGTGCACACTGAACTGTTAGAATGCCTGTGCCCACATGGATGTGTGCACACTGAACTGTTAGAATGAGTGTGTCTACATGGAGGTGTGCACACTGAACTGTTAGAATTAGTGTGTCTACATGGAGGTGTGCACACTGAACTGTTAGAATGAGTGTGTCCACATGGAAATGTGCACACTGAACTGTTAGAATGAGTGTGCCCACATGGAGGTGTGCACACTGAACTGTTAGAATGAGTGTGTCCACATGGAGGTGTGCACACTAAACTGTTAGAATGAGTGTGTCCACATGGAGGTGTGCACACTGAACTGTGAGAATTAGTGTATCCCTGTGGAGATATGCACACTGAACTGTTAGAATGAGTGTGTCTACATGGAGGTGTGCACACTGAACTGTTAGAATATGTCCACATGGTGGTGTGCACACTGTAATGTTAGAAAGAGTGTGTCCACATGGAGGTGTCCACAATGAACTGTTAGAATGAGTGTGTCCACATGGAGGTGTGCACACTGAACTTTTAGTATGAGTGTGTCCACATGGAGGTGTGCACACTGAACTGTTAGAATGAGTGTGTCCACATGGAGGTGTGCACACTGAACTGTTAGAATGAGTGTGCCCACATGGAGGTGAGCACACTGAACTGTTAGAATGAGTGTGTCCACATGGAGGTGTGCACACTGAACTGTTAGAATGAGTGTGTCCACATGGAGGTGTGCACACTGAACTGTTAGAATGAGTGTGCCCACATGGAGGTGTGCACACTGAACTGTTAGAATATGTCCACATGGAGGTGTGCACACTGTATTGTTAGAATGAGTGTGTCCACATGGAGCTGTGCACACTGAACTGTTAGAATGAGTGTGTCCACATGGAGGTGGGCACACTGAACTGTTAGAATGAGTGTGTCCACATGGAAATGTGCACACTGAACTGTTAGACAGAGTGGGCCCACATGGAGGTGTGCACACTGAACTGTTAGAATGAGTGTGTCCACATGGAGTTGTGCACACTGAACTGTTAGAATGAGTTTATCCCTGTGGAGGTGTGCACACTGAACTGTTAGAATGAGTGTGTCCACATGGAGGTGTGCACACTGAACGGTTAGAATGAGTGTGCCCACATGGAGGTGTGCACACTGTTCTGTTAGAATGAGGATGCCCACATGGAGGTGTGCACACTGAACTGTTACAATGAGTCTGCCCACATGGAGGTGTGCACACTGAACTGTTAGAATGAGTATGTCCACATGGAGGTGTGCACACTGAACTGTTAGAATGAGTGTGTCCACATGGAGGTGTGCACACTGAACTGTTAGAATGAGTGTGTCCACATGGAGCTGTGCACACTGAACTGTTAGAATGAGTGTGTCCACATGGAGGTGGGCACACTGAACTGTTAGAATGAGTGTGTCCACATGGAAATGTGCACATTGAACTGTTAGAAAGAGTGTGCCCACATGGTGGTGTGCACACTGAACTGTTAGAATGAGTGTGTCCACATGGAGGTGTGCACACTGAACTGTTAGAATGAGTGTGTCCACATGGAGGTGTGCACACTGAACTGTTAGAATGACTGTGCCCACATGGAGGTGTGCACACTGAACTGTTTGAATGAGTGTGTCCACATGGAGGTGTGCACACTGAACTGTTAGAATGAGTTTATCCCTGTGGAGGTGTGCACACTGAACTGTTAGAATGAGTGTGTCCACATGGAGGTGTGCACACTGAACGGTTAGAATGAGTGTGCCCACATGGAGGTGTGCACACTGTTCTGTTAGAATGAGGATGCCCACATGGAGGTGTGCACACTGAACTGTTACAATGAGTCTGCCAACATGGAGGTGTGCACACTGAACTGTTAGAATGAGTATGTCCACATGGAGGTGTGCACACTGAACTGTTAGAATGAGTGTGTCCACATGGAGGTGTGCACACTGAACTGTTAGAATGAGTGTGTCCACATGGAGGTGTGCACACTGAACTATTAGAATGACTGTGCCCACATGGAGGTGTGCACACTGAACTGTTAGAATGAGTGTGACCACATGGAAGTGTGCACACTGAACTTTTAGAATGAGTGTGCCCACATGGAGGTGTGCACACTGAAATGTTAGAATATGTCCACATGGTGGTGTGCACACTGTATTGTTAGAATGAGTGTATCCACATGGAGGTGTGCACACTGAACTGTTAGAATGAGTGTGTCCACATGGAGGTGTGTACAATGAACTGTTAGATTGAGTGTGTCCACATGGAGGTGTGCACACTGAACTGTTAGAATGAGTGTGTCCACATGGAGGTGTGCACACTGAACTGTTAGAATGAGTGTGTCCACATGGAGGTGTGCACACTGAACTGTTAGAATGAGTGTGTCCACATGGAGGTGTGCACACTGAACTGTTAGAATGACTGTGCCCACATGGAGGTGTGCACACTGAACTGTTTGAATGAGTGTGTCCACATGGAGGTGTGCACACTGAACTGTTAGAATGACTGTGCCCACATGGAGGTGTGCACACTGAACTGTTAGAATGAGTGTGTCCCTGTGGAGGTATGCACACTGAAATGTTAGAATGAGTGTGTCCACATGAAGTGTGCACACTGAACTGTTAGAATGAGTGTGCCCACATGGAGGTGTGCACACTGAACTGTTAGAATATGTCCACATGGAGGTGTGCACACTGTATTGTTAGAATGAGTGTGTCCACATGGAGGTGTGCACAATGAACTGTTAGAATGAGTGTGTCCCTGTGGAGGTGTGCACACTGAACTGTTAGAATGAGTGTGTCCACATGGAGCTGTGCACACTGAACTGTTAGAATGAGTGTGTCCACATGGAGGTGTGCACACTGAACTGTTAGAATGAGTGTGCCCACATGGAGGTGTGCACACTGTTCTGTTAGAATGAGTGTGCCCACATGGAGGTGTGCACACTGTTCTGTTAGAATGAGTATGCCCACATGGAGGTGTGCACACTGAACTGTTAGAATGAGTGTGTCCACATGGATGTGTGCACATTGATCTGTTAGAATGAGTGTGTCCACATGGAGGTGTGCACACTGAACTGTTAGAATGAGTGTGTCCACATGGATGTGTGCACACTGAACTGTTAGAATGAGTGTGTCCACATGGAGGTGTGCACACTGAACTGTTAGAATGAGTAAGCCCACATGGAGGTGTGCACACTGAACTGTTAGAATGAGTGTGGCCACATGGAGGTGTGCACACTGAACTGTTACAATGAGTCTGCCCACATGGAGGTGTGCACACTGAACTGTTAGAATGCCTGTGCCCACATGGAGGTGTGCACACTGAACTGTTAGAATGAGTTTATCCCTGTGGAGGTGTGCACAATGAACTGTTAGAATGAGTGTGTCCACATGGAGGTGTGCACACTAAACGGTTAGAATGAGTGTGCCCACATGGAGGTATGCACACTGTTCTGTTAGAATGAGGATGCCCACATGGAGGTGTGCACACTGAACTGTTACAATGAGTCTGCCCACATGGAGGTGTGCACACTGAACTGTTAGAATGCCTGTGCCCACATGGATGTGGGCACACTGAACTGTTAGAATGAGTGTGTCTACATGGAGGTGTGCACACTGAACTGTTAAAATTAGTGTGTCTACATGGAGGTGTGCACACTGAACTGTTAGAATGAGTGTGTCCACATGGAAATGTGCACACTGAACTGTTAGAATGAGTGTGCCCACATGGAGGTGTGCACACTGAACTGTTAGAATGAGTGTGTCCACATGGAGGTGTGCACACTAAACTGTTAGAATGAGTGTGTCCACATGGAGGTGTGCACACTGAACTGTGAGAATTAGTGTATCCCTGTGGAGATATGCACACTGAACTGTTAGAATGAGTGTGTCTACATGGAGGTGTGCACACTGAACTGTTAGAATATGTCCACATGGTGGTGTGCACACTGTAATGTTAGAAAGAGTGTGTCCACATGGAGGTGTCCACAATGAACTGTTAGAATGAGTGTGTCCACATGGAGGTGTGCACACTGAACATTTAGAATGAGTGTGTCCACATGGAGGTGTGCACACTGAACTGTTAGAATGAGTGTGCCCACATGGAGGTGTGCACACTGAACTGTTAGAATGAGTGTGCCCACATGGAGGTGAGCACACTGAACTGGTAGAATGAGTGTGTCCACATGGAGGTGTGCACACTGAACTGTTAGAATGAGTGTGTCCACATGGAGGTGTGCACACTGAACTGTTAGAATGAGTGTGCCCACATGGAGGTGTGCACACTGAACTGTTAGAATATGTCCACATGGAGGTGTGCACACTGTATTGTTAGAATGAGTGTGTCCACATGGAGCTGTGCACAATGAACTGTTAGAATGAGTGTGTCCACATTGAGGTGGGCACACTGAACTGTTAGAATGAGTGTGTCCACATGGAAATGTGCACACTGAACTGTTAGACAGAGTGGGCCCACATGGAGGTGTGCACACTGAACTGTTAGAATGAGTGTGTCCACATGGAGGTGTGCACACTGAACTGTTAGAATGAGATTATCCCTGTGGAGGTGTGCACACTGAACTGTTAGAATGAGTGTGTCCACATGGAGGTGTGCACACTGAACGGTTAGAATGAGTGTGCCCACATGGAGGTGTGCACACTGTTCTGTTAGAATGAGGATGCCCACATGGAGGTGTGCACACTGAACTGTTACAATGAGTCTGCCCACATGGAGGTGTGCACACTGAACTGTTAGAATGAGTAAGCCCACATGGAGGTGTGCACACTGAACTGTTAGAATGAGTGTGGCCACATGGAGGTGTGCACACTGAACTGTTACAATGAGTCTGCCCACATGGAGGTGTGCACACTGAACTGTTAGAATGCCTGTGCCCACATGGAGGTGTGCACACTGAACTGTTAGAATGAGTTTATCCCTGTGGAGGTGTGCACAATGAACTGTTAGAATGAGTGTGTCCACATGGAGGTGTGCACACTAAACGGTTAGAATGAGTGTGCCCACATGGAGGTATGCACACTGTTCTGTTAGAATGAGGATGCCCACATGGAGGTGTGCACACTGAACTGTTACAATGAGTCTGCCCACATGGAGGTGTGCACACTGAACTGTTAGAATGCCTGTGCCCACATGGATGTGGGCACACTGAACTGTTAGAATGAGTGTGTCTACATGGAGGTGTGCACACTGAACTGTTAAAATTAGTGTGTCTACATGGAGGTGTGCACACTGAACTGTTAGAATGAGTGTGTCCACATGGAAATGTGCACACTGAACTGTTAGAATGAGTGTGCCCACATGGAGGTGTGCACACTGAACTGTTAGAATGAGTGTGTCCACATGGAGGTGTGCACACTAAACTGTTAGAATGAGTGTGTCCACATGGAGGTGTGCACACTGAACTGTGAGAATTAGTGTATCCCTGTGGAGATATGCACACTGAACTGTTAGAATGAGTGTGTCTACATGGAGGTGTGCACACTGAACTGTTAGAATATGTCCACATGGTGGTGTGCACACTGTAATGTTAGAAAGAGTGTGTCCACATGGAGGTGTCCACAATGAACTGTTAGAATGAGTGTGTCCACATGGAGGTGTGCACACTGAACATTTAGAATGAGTGTGTCCACATGGAGGTGTGCACACTGAACTGTTAGAATGAGTGTGCCCACATGGAGGTGTGCACACTGAACTGTTAGAATGAGTGTGCCCACATGGAGGTGAGCACACTGAACTGGTAGAATGAGTGTGTCCACATGGAGGTGTGCACACTGAACTGTTAGAATGAGTGTGTCCACATGGAGGTGTGCACACTGAACTGTTAGAATGAGTGTGCCCACATGGAGGTGTGCACACTGAACTGTTAGAATATGTCCACATGGAGGTGTGCACACTGTATTGTTAGAATGAGTGTGTCCACATGGAGCTGTGCACAATGAACTGTTAGAATGAGTGTGTCCACATTGAGGTGGGCACACTGAACTGTTAGAATGAGTGTGTCCACATGGAAATGTGCACACTGAACTGTTAGACAGAGTGGGCCCACATGGAGGTGTGCACACTGAACTGTTAGAATGAGTGTGTCCACATGGAGGTGTGCACACTGAACTGTTAGAATGAGATTATCCCTGTGGAGGTGTGCACACTGAACTGTTAGAATGAGTGTGTCCACATGGAGGTGTGCACACTGAACGGTTAGAATGAGTGTGCCCACATGGAGGTGTGCACACTGTTCTGTTAGAATGAGGATGCCCACATGGAGGTGTGCACACTGAACTGTTACAATGAGTCTGCCCACATGGAGGTGTGCACACTGAACTGTTAGAATGAGTATGTCCACATGGAGGTGTGCACACTGAACTGTTAGAATGAGTGTGTCCACATGGAGGTGTGCACACTGAACTGTTAGAATGAGTGTGTCCACATGGAGGTGTGCACACTGAACTATTAGAATGACTCTGCCCACATGGAGGTGTGCACACTGAACTGTTAGAATGAGTGTGACCACATGGAAGTGTGCACACTGAACTTTTAGAATGAGTGTGCCCACATGGAGGTGTGCACACTGAACTGTTAGAATATGTCCACATGGAGGTGTGCACACTGAACTGTTAGAATGACTGTGCCCACATGGAGGTGTGCACACTGAACTGTTAGAATGAGTGTGTCCCTGTGGAGGTATGCACACTGAAATGTTAGAATGAGTGTGTCCACATGAAGTGTGCACACTGAACTGTTAGAATGAGTGTGCCCACATGGAGGTGTGCACACTGAACTGTTAGAATATGTCCACATGGAGGTGTGCACACTGTATTGTTAGAATGAGTGTGTCCACATGGAGGTGTGCACAATGAACTGTTAGAATGAGTGTGTCTACATGGAGGTGTGCACACTGAACTGTTAGAATGAGTGTGCCCACATGGAGGTGTGCACACTGAACTGTTAGAATGAGTGTGTCCCTGTGGAGGTGTGCACACTGAACTGTTAGAATGAGTGTGTCCACATGGAGGTGTGCACACTGAACTGTTAGAATGAGTGTGTCCACATGGAGGTGTGCACACTGAACGGTTAGAATGAGTGTGCCCACATGGAGGTGTGCACACTGTTCTGTTAGAATGAGTGTGCCCTCATGGAGGTGTGCACACTGTTCTGTTAGAATGAGTATGCCCACATGGAGGTGTGCACACTGAACTGTTAGAATGAGTGTGTCCACATGGATGTGTGCACATTGATCTGTTAGAATGAGTGTGTCCACATGGAGGTGTGCACACTGAACTGTTAGAATGAGTGTGTCCACATGGAGGTGTGCACACTTAACCGTTAGATTGACTGTGTCCACATGGAGGTGTGCACACTGAACTGTTAGAATGAGTGTGTCCCTGTGGAGGTGTGCACACTGAACTGTTAGAATGAGTGTGTACACATGGAGGTGTCCACACTGAACTGTTAGAATGTGTGTGTCCACATGGGGGTGTGCACACTGAACTGTTAGAATGAGTGTGCCCACATGGAGGTGTGCACACAAAACTGTTAGAATGAGTATTTCCACATGGAGGTGTGCACACTGAACTGTTAGAATGAGTGTGCCCACATGGAGTTGTGTACACTGAACTGTTAGAATGATTGTGTCCACATGGAGGTGTGCACACTGAACTGTTAGAATGACTGTGTTCACATGGATGTGTGCACACTGAACTGTTAGAATGAGTGTGTCCACATGGACTTGTGCACACTGAACTGTTAGAATGAGTGTGCCCACATGGAGGTGTGCACACTGAACTGTTAGAATGAGTGTGTCCACATGGATGTGTGCACACTTAACTCTTAGAATGAGTGTGTCCACATGGAGGTGTGCACACTGAACTGTTAGAATGAGTGTGCCCACATGGAGGTGTGCACACTGAACTGTTAGAATGAGTTTGTCCACATGGAGGTGTGCACACTGAACTGTTAGAATGAGTGTGTCCACATGGAGGTGTGCACACTGAACTGTTAAAATGACTGTGCCCACATGGAGGTGTGCACACTGAACTGTTAGAATGAGTATGCCCAAATGGAGGTGTGCACACTGAACTGTTAGAATGAGTGTGCCCACATGGAGGTGTGCACACTGAACTGTTAGAATGAGTGTGTCCACATGGAGGTGTGCACACTGAACTGTTAGAATGAGTGTGTCCACATGGAGGTGTGCACACTGAACTGTTAGAATGAGTGTGTCCACATGGAGGTGTGCACACTGAACTGTTAAAATGTGTCCACATGGAGGTGTGCACACTGAACTGTTAGAATGAGTGTGTCCACATGGAAATGTGCACACTGAACTGTTAGAATGAGTGTGCCCACATGGAGGTGTGCACACTGAACTGTTAGAATGAGTGTGTCCACATGGAGGTGTGCACACTAAACTGTTAGAATGAGTGTGTCCACATGGAGGTGTGCACACTGAACTGTGAGAATTAGTGTATCCCTGTGGAGATATGAACACTGAACTGTTAGAATGAGTGTGTCTACATGGAGGTGTGCACACTGAACTGTTAGAATATGTCCACATGGTGGTGTGCACACTGTAATGTTAGAATGAGTGTGTCCACATGGAGGTGTCCACAATGAACTGTTAGAATGAGTGTGTCCACATGGAGGTGTGCACACTGAACTTTTAGAATGAGTGTGTCCACATGGAGGTGTGCACACTGAACTGTTAGAATGAGTGTGTCCACATGGAGGAGTGCACACTGAACTGTTAGAATGAGTGTGCCCACATGGAGGTGTGCACACTGAACTGTTAGAATGAGTGTGTCCACATGGAGGTGTGCACACTGAACTGTTAGAATGAGTGTGTCCACATGGAGTTGTGCACACTGAACTGTTAGAATGAGTGTGCCCACATGGAGGTGTGCACACTGAACTGTTAGAATATGTCCACATGGAGGTGTGCACACTGTATTGTTAGAATGAGTGTGTCCACATGGAGCTGTGCACACATAACTGTTAGAATGAGTGTGTCCACATGGAGGTGTGCACACTGAACTGTTAGAATGAGTTTATCCCTGTGGAGGTGTGCACACTGAACTGTTAGAATGAGTGTGTCCACATGGAGGTGTGCACACTGAACGGTTAGAATGAGTGTGCCCACATGGAGGTATGCACACTGTTCTGTTAGAATGAGGATGCCCACATGGAGGTGTGCACACTGAACTGTTAGAATGCCTGTGCCCACATGGAGGTGTGCACACTGAACTGTTAGAATGAGTGTGTCTACATGGAAGTGTGCACACTGAACTGTTAGAATTAGTGTGTCTACATGGAGGTGTGCACACTGAACTGTTAGAATGAGTGTGTCCACATGGAAATGTGCACACTGAACTGTTAGAATGAGTGTGCCCACATGGAGGTGTGCACACTGAACTGTTAGAATGAGTGTGTCCACATGGAGGTGTGCACACTAAACTGTTAGAATGAGTGTGTCCACATGGAGGTGTGCACACTGAACTGTGAGAATTAGTGTATCCCTGTGGAGATATGCACACTGAACTGTTAGAATATGTCCACATGGTGGTGTGCACACTGTAATGTTAGAATGAGTGTGTCCACATGGAGGTGTCCACAATGAACTGTTAGAATGAGTGTGTCCACATGGAGGTGTGAACACTGAACTTTTAGAATGAGTGTGTCCACATGGAGGAGTGCACACTGAACTTTTAGAATGAGTGTGTCCACATGGAGGTGTGCACACTGAACTGTTAGAATGAGTGTGTCCACATGGAGGTGTGCACACTGAACTGTTAGAATGAGTGTGCCCACATGGAGGTGTGCACACTGAACTGTTAGAATGAGTGTGTCCACATGGAGGTGTGCACACTGAACTGTTAGAATGAGTGTGCCCACATGGAGGTGTGCACACTGATCGGTTAGAATATGTCCACATGGAGGTGTGCACACTGTATTGTTAGAATGAGTGTGTCCACATGGAGCTGTGCACACTGAACTGTTAGAATGAGTGTGTCCACATGGACGTGGGCATACTGAACTGTTAGAATGAGTGTGTCCACATGGAAATGTGCACACTGAACTGTTAGACAGAGTGGGCCCACATGGAGGTGTGCACACTGAACTATTAGAATGAGTGTGTCCACATGGACGTGTGCACACTGAACTGTTAGAATGAGTTTATCCCTGTGGAGGTGCGCACACTGAACTGTTAGAATGAGTGTGTCCACATGGAGGTGTGCACACTGAACGGTTAGAATGAGTGTGCCCACATGGAGGTGTGCACACTGTTCTTTTAGAATGAGGATGCCCACATGGAGGTGTGCACACTGAACTTTTACAATGAGTCTGCCCAAATGGAGGTGTGCACACTGAACTGTTAGAATGAGTATGTCCACATGGAGGTGTGCACACTGAACTGTTAGAATGAGTGTGTCCACATGGAGGTGTGCACACTGAACTGTTAGAATGAGTGTGTCCACATGGAGGTGTGCACACTGAACTATTAGAATGACTGTGCCCACATGGAGGTGTGCACACTGAACTGTTAGAATGAGTGTGTCCACATGGAGGTGTGCACACTGAACTTTTAGAATGAGTGTGCCCACATGGAGGTGTGCACACTGAACTGTTAGAATATGTCCACATGGTGGTGTGCATACTGTATTGTTAGAATGAGTGTATCCACATGGAGGTGTGCACACTGAACTGTTAGAATGAATGTGTCCACATGGAGGTGTGTACACAGAACTGTTAGATTGAGTGTGTCCACATGGAGGTGTGCACACTGAACTGTTAGAATGAGTGTGTCCACATGGAGGTGTGCACACTGAACTGTTAGAATGAGTGTGTCCACATGGAGGTGTGCACACTGAACTGTTAGAATGACTGTGCCCACATGGAGGTGTGCACACTGAACTGTTTGAATGAGTGTGTCCACATGGAGTTGTGCACACTGAACTGTTAGAATGACTGTGCCCACATGGAGGTGTGCACACTGAACTGTTAGAATGAGTGTGTCCCTGTGGAGGTATGCACACTGAAATGTTAGAATGAGTGTGTCCACATGAGGTGTGCACACTGAACTGTTAGAATGAGTGTGCCCACATGGAGGTGTGCACACTGAACTGTTAGAATATGTCCACATGGAGGTGTGCACACTGTATTGTTAGAATGAGTGTGTCCACATGGAGGTGTGCACAATGAACTGTTAGAATGAGTGTGTCCACATGGAGGTGTGCACACTGAACTGTTAGAATGAGTGTGTCCACATGGACGTGTGCACACTGAACTGTTAGAATGAGTGTGTCCACATGGAGGTGTGCACACTGAACTGTTAGAATGAGTGTGCCCACATGGAGGTGTGCACACTGAACTGTTAGAATGAGTGTGCCCACATGGACTTGTGCACACTGAACTGTTAGAATGAGTGTGCCCACATGGAGGTGTGCACACTGAACTGTTAGAATGAGTGTGTCCACATGGATGTGTGCACACTTAACTGTTAGAATGAGTGTGTCCACATGGAGGTGTGCACACTGAACTGTTAGAATGAGTGTGCCCACATGGAGGTGTGCACACTGAACTGTTAGAATGAGTGTGTCCACATGGAGGTGTGCACACTGAACTGTTAAAATGACTGTGCCCACATGGAGGTGTGCACACTGAACTGTTAGAATGAGTATGCACACATGGAGGTGTGCACACTGAACTGTTAGAATGAGTGTGCCCACATGGAGGTGTGCACACTGAACTGTTAGAATGAGTGTGTCCACATGGAGGTATGCACACTGAACTGTTAGAATGAGTGTGTCCACATGGAGGTGTGCACACTGAACTGTTAGAATGAGTGTGTCCACATGGAGGTGTGCACACTGAACTGTTAGAATGTGTCCACATGGAGGTGTGCACACTGAACTGTTAGAATGAGTGTGTCCACATGGAAATGTGCACACTGAACTGTTAGAATGAGTGTGCCCACATGGAGGTGTGCACACTGAACTGTTAGAATGAGTGTGTCCACATGGAGGTGTGCACACTAAACTGTTAGAATGAGTGTGTCCACATGGAGGTGTGCACACTGAACTGTGAGAATTAGTGTATCCCGGTGGAGATATGAACACTGAACTGTTAGAATGAGTGTGTCTACATGGAGGTGTGCACACTGAACTGTTAGAATATGTCCACATGGTGGTGTGCACACTGTAATGTTAGAATGAGTGTGTCCACATGGAGGTGTCCACAATGAACTGTTAGAATGAGTGTGTCCACATGGAGGTGTGCACACTGAACTTTTAGAATGAGTGTGTCCACATGGAGGTGTGCACACTGAACTGTTAGAATGAGTGTGTCCACATGGAGGTGTGCACACTGAACTGTTAGAATGAGTGTGCCCACATGGAGGTGTGCACACTGAACTGTTAGAATGAGTGTGTCCACATGGAGGTGTGCACACTGAACTGTTAGAATGAGTGTGTCCACATGGAGGTGTGCACACTGAACTGTTAGAATGAGTGTGTCCACATGGAGGTGTGCACACTGAACTGTTAGAATATGTCCACATGGAGGTGTGCACACTGTATTGTTAGAATGAGTGTGTCCACATGGAGCTGTGCACACTGAACTGTTAGAATGAGTGTGTCCACATGGAGGTGTGCACACTGAACTGTTAGAATGAGTTTATCCCTGTGGAGTTGTGCACACTGAACTGTTAGAATGAGTGTGTCCACATGGAGGTGTGCACACTGAACGGTTAGAATGAGTGTGCCCACATGGAGGTATGCACACTGTTCTGTTAGAATGAGGATGCCATCATGGAGGTGTGCACACTGAACTGTTACAATGAGTCTGCCCACATGGAGGTGTGCACACTGAACTGTTAGAATGCCTGTGCCCACATGGAGGTGTGCACACTGAACTGTTAGAATGAGTGTGTCTACATGGAGGTGTGCACACTGAACTGTTAGAATTAGTGTGTCTACATGGAGGTGTGCACACTGAACTGTTAGAATGAGTGTGTCCACATGGAATTGTGCACACTGAACTGTTAGAATGAGTGTGCCCACATGGAGGTGTGCACACTGAACTGTTAGAATGAGTGTGTCCACATGGAGGTGTGCACACTAAACTGCTAGAATGAGTGTGTCCACATGGAGGTGTGCACACTGAACTGTGAGAATTAGTGTATCCCTGTGGAGATATGCACACTGAACTGTTAGAATATGTCCACATAGTGGTGTGCACACTGTAATGTTAGAATGAGTGTGTCCACATGGAGGTGTCCACAATGAACTGTTAGAATGAGTGTGTCCACATGGAGGTGTGCACACTGAACTTTTAGAATGAGTGTGTCCACATGGAGGTGTGCACACTGAACTGTTAGAATGAGTGTGTCCACATGGAGGTGTGCACACTGAACAGTTAGAATGAGTGTGTCCACATGGAGGTGTGCACACTGAACTGTTAGAATGAGTGTGCCCACATGGAGGTGTGCACACTGAACTGTTAGAATGAGTGTGTCCACATGGAGGTGTGCACACTGAACTGTTAGAATGAGTGTGCCCACATGGAGGTGTGCACACTGAACTGTTAGAATATGTCCACATGGAGGTGTGCACACTGAACTGTTAGAATGAGTGTGTCCACATGGAGCTGTGCACACTGAACTGTTAGAATGAGTGTGTCCCTGTGGAGGTGTGCACACTGAACTGTTAGAATGAGTGTGTCCACATGGAAATGTGCACACTGAACTGTTAGACAGAGTGGGCCCACATGGAGGTGTGCACACTGAACTATTAGAATGAGTGTGTCCACATGGACGTGTGCACACTGAACTGTTAGAATGAGTTTATCCCTGTGGAGGTGTGCACACTGAACTGTTAGAATGAGTGTGTCCACATGGAGGTGTGCACACTGAACGGTTAGAATGAGTGTGCCCACATGGAGGTGTGCACACTGTTCTGTTAGAATGAGGATGCCCACATGGAGGTGTGCACACTGAACTTTTACAATGAGTCTGCCCAAATGGAGGTGTGCACACTGAACTGTTAGAATGAGTATGTCCACATGGAGGTGTGCACACTGAACTGTTAGAATGAGTGTGTCCACATGGAGGTGTGCACACTGAACTGTTAGAATGAGTGTGTCCACATGGAGGTGTGCACACTGAACTATTAGAATGACTGTGCCCACATGGAGGTGTGCACACTGAACTGTTAGAATGAGTGTGCCCACATGGAGGTGTGCACACTGAACTGTTAGAATATGTCCACATGGAGGTGTGCACACTGTATTGTTAGAATGAGTGTGTCCACATGGAGGTGTGCACAATGAACGGTTAGAATGAGTGTGTCCACATGGAGGTGTGCACACTGAACTGTTAGAATGAGTGTGTCCACATGGACGTGTGCACACTGAACTGTTAGAATGAGTGTGTCCACATGGAGGTGTGCACACTGAACTGTTAGAATGAGTGTGCCCACATGGAGGTGTGCACACTGAACTGTTAGAATGAGTGTGTCCACATGGAGGTGTGCACACTGAACTGTTAGAATGAGTGTGTCCACATGGAGTGTGCACACTGAACTGTTAGAATGAGTGTGTCCACATGGAGGTGTGCACACTGAACTGTTAGAATGACTGTGCCCACATAGAGGAGTGCACACTGAACTGTTAGAATGAGTGTGTCCACATGGAGGTGTGCACACTGAACTGTTAGAATGAGTGTATCCCTGTGGAGGTGTGCACACTGAACTGTTAGAATGAGTGTGCCCACATGGAGGTGTGCACAATGAACTGTTAGAATGAGTGTGTCCACATGGACTTGTGCACACTGAACTGTTAGAATGAGTGTGCCCACATGGAGGTGTGCACACTGAACTGTTAGAATGAGTGTGTTCACATGGATGTGTGCACACTTAACTGTTAGAATGAGTGTGTCCACATGGAGGTGTGCACACTGAACTGTTAGAATGAGTGTGCCCACATGGAGGTGTGCACACTGAACTGTTAGAATGAGTGTGTCCACATGGAGGTGTGCACACTGAACTGTTAGAATGAGTGTGTCCACATGGAGGTGTGCACACTGAACTGTTAAAATGACTGTGCCCACATGGAGGTGTGCACACTGAACTGTTAGAATGAGTATGCCCACATGGAGGTGTGCACACTGAACTGTTAGAATGAGTGTGCCCACATGGAGGTGTGCTCACTGAACTGTTAGAATGAGTGTGTCCACATGGAGGTGTGCACACTGAACTGTTAGAATGAGTGTGTCCACATGGAGGTGTGCACACTGAACTGTTAGAATGAGTGTGTCCACATGGAGGTGTGCACACTGAACTGTTATTATGTGTCCACATGGAGGTGTGCACACTGAACTGTTAGAATGAGTGTGTCCACATGGAAATGTGCACACTGATCTGTTAGAATGAGTGTGCCCACATGGAGGTGTGCACACTGAACTGTTAGAATGAGTGTGTCCACATGGAGGTGTGCACACTGAACTATTAGAATGAGTGTGTCCACATGGAGGTGTGCACACTGAACTGTTAGAATGAGTGTGCCCACATGGAGGTGTGCACACTGAACTGTTAGAATGAGTGTGTCCACATGGAGGTGTGCACACTGAACTGTTAGAATGAGTGTGTCCACATGGAGGTGTGCACACTGAACTGTTAGAATGAGTGTGCCCACATGGAGGTGTGCACACTGAACTGTTAGAATATGTCCACATGGAGGTGTGCACACTGTATTGTTAGAATGAGTGTGTCCACATGGAGCTGTGCACACTGAACTGTTAGAATGAGTGTGTCCACATGGAGGTGTGCACACTGAACTGTTAGAATGAGTTTATCCCTGTGGAGGTGTGCACACTGAACTGTTAGAATGAGTGTGTCCACATGGAGGTGTGCACACTGAACGGTTAGAATGAGTGTGCCCACATGGAGGTATGCACACTGTTCTGTTAGAATGAGGATGCCCACATGGAGGTGTGCACACTGAGCTGTTAAAATGAGTCTGCCCACATGGAGGTGTGCACACTGAACTGTTAGAATTAGTGTGTCTACATGGAGGTGTGCACACTGAACTGTTAGAATGAGTGTGTCCACATGGAAATGTGCACACTGAACTGTTAGCATGAGTGTGCCCACATGGAGGTGTGCACACTGAACTGTTAGAATGAGTGTGTCCACCTGGAGGTGTGCACACTAAACTGTTAGAATGAGTGTGTCCACATGGAGGTGTGCACACTGAACTGTGAGAATTATTGTATCCCTGTGGAGATATGCACACTGAACTGTTAGAATGACTGTGTCTACATGGAGGTGTGCACACTGAACTGTTAGAATATGTCCACATGGTGGTGTGCACACTGTATTGTTAGAATGATTGTGTCCACATGGAGGTGTCCACAATGAACTGTTAGAATGAGTGTGTCCACATGGAGGTGTGCACACTGAACTTTTAGAATGAGTGTGTCCACATGGAGGTGTGCACACTGAACTGTTAGAATGAGTGTGTCCACATGGAGGTGTGCACACTGAACTGTTAGAATGAGTGTGCCCACATGGAGGTGTGCACACTGAACTGTTAGAATGAGTGTGTCCACATGGAGGTGTGCACACTGAACTGTTAGAATGAGTGTGCCCACATGGAGGTGTGCACACTGATCGGTTAGAATATGTCCACATGGAGGTGTGCACACTGTATTGTTAGAATGAGTGTGTCCACATGGAGCTGTGCACACTGAACTGTTAGAATGAGTGTGTCCACATGGAGGTGGGCACACTGAACTGTTAGAATGAGTGTGTCCACATGGAAATGTGCACACTGAACTGTTAGACAGAGTGGGCCCACATGGAGGTGTGCACACTGAACTGTTAGAATGAGTGTGTCCACATGGACGTGTGCACACTGAACTGTTAGAATGAGTTTATCCCTGTGGAGGTGTGCACACTGAACTGTTAGAATGAGTGTGTCCACATGGAGGTGTGCACACTGAACGGTTAGAATGAGTGTGCCCACATGGAGGTGTGCACACTGTTCTGTTAGAATGAGGATGCCCACATGGAGGTGTGCACACTGAACTTTTACAATGAGTCTGCCCAAATGGAGGTGTGCACACTGAACTGTTAGAATGAGTATGTCCACATGGAGGTGTGCACACTGAACTGTTAGAATGAGTGTGTCCACATGGAGGTGTGCACACTGAACTGTTAGAATGAGTGTGTCCACATGGAGGTGTGCACACTGAACTATTAGAATGACTGTGCCCACATGGAGGTGTGCACACTGAACTGTTAGAATGAATGTGTCCACATGGAGGAGTGCACACTGAACTTTTAGAATGAGTGTGCCCACATGGAGGTGTGCACACTGAACTGTTAGAATATGTCCACATGGTGGTGTGCACACTGTATTGTTAGAATGAGTGTGTCCACATGGAGGTGTGCACAATGAACTGTTAGAATGAGTGTGTCCACATGGAGGTGTGCACACTGAACTGTTAGAATGAGTGTGTCCACATGGACGTGTGCACACTGAACTGTTAGAATGAGTGTGTCCACATGGAGTTGTGCACACTGAACTGATAGAATGAGTGTGCCCACATGGAGGTGTGCACACTGAACTGTTAGAATGAGTGTGTCCACATGGAGGTGTGCACACTGAACTGTTAGAATGAGTGTGTCCACATGGAGTGTGCACACTGAACTGTTAGAATGAGTGTGTCCACATGGAGGTGTGCACACTGAACTGTTAGAATGACTGTGCCCACATAGAGGTGTGCACACTGAACTGTTAGAATGCGTGTGTCCACATGGAGGTGTGCACACTGAACTGTTAGAATGAGTGTATCCCTGTGGAGGTGTGCACACTGAACTGTTAGAATGAGTGTGCCCACATGGAGGTGTGCACACTGAGCTGTTAGAATGAGTGTTTCCACATGGAGGTGTGCACACTGAACTGTTAGAATGAGTGTGTCCACATGGAGGTGTGCACAATGTTCTGTTAGAATGAGTATGCCCACATGGAGGTGTGCACACTGAACTGTTAGAATGAGTGTGCCCACATGGAGGTGTGCACACTGAACTGTTAGAATGAGTGTGTCCACATGGAGGTGTGCACAGTGAACTGTTAGAATGAGTGTGTCCACATGGAGGTGTGCACACTGAACTGTTAGAATGAGTGTGTCCACATGGAGGTGTGCACACTGAACTGTTAGAATGTGTCCACATGGAGGTGTGCACACTGAACTGTTAGAATGAGTGTGTCCACATGGAAATGTGCACACTGAACTGTTAGAATGAGTGTGCCCACATGGAGGTGTGCACTCTGAACTGTTAGAATGAGTGTGTCCACATGGAGGTGTGCACACTAAACTGTTAGAATGAGTGTGTCCACATGGAGGTGTGCACACTGAACTGTGAGAATTAGTGTATCCCTGTGGAGATATGAACACTGAACTGTTAGAATGAGTGTGTCTACATGGAGGTGTGCACACTGAACTGTTAGAATATTTCCACATGGTGGTGTGCACACTGTAATGTTAGAATGAGTGTGTCCACATGGAGGTGTCCACAATGAACTGTTAGAATGAGTGTGTCCACATGGAGGTGTGCACACTGAACTTTTAGAATGAGTGTGTCCACATGGAGGTGTGCACACTGAACTGTTAGAATGAGTGTGTCCACATGGAGGTGTGCACACTGAACTGTTAGAATGAGTGTGCCCACATGGAGGTGTGCACACTGAACTGTTAGAATGAGTGTGTCCACATGGAGGTGTGCACACTGAACTGTTAGAATGAGTGTGTCCACATGGAGGTGTGCACACTGAACTGATAGAATGAGTGTGCCCACATGGTGGTGTGCACACTGAACTGTTAGAATATGTCCACATGGAGGTGTGCACACTGTATTGTTAGAATGAGTGTGTCCACATGGAGCTGTGCACACTGAACTGTTAGAATGAGTGTGTCCACATGGAGGTGTGCACACTGAACTGTTAGAATGAGTTTATCCCTGTGGAGGTGTGCACACTGAACTGTTAGAATGAGTGTGTCCACATGGAGGTGTGCACACTGAACGGTTAGAATGAGTGTGCCCACATGGAGGTATGCACACTGTTCTGTTAGAATGAGGATGCCCACATGGAGGTGTGCACACTGAACTGTTACAATGAGTCTGCCCACATGGAGGTGTGCACACTGAACTGTTAGAATGCCTGTGCCCACATGGAGGTGTGCACAATGAACTGTTAGAATGAGTGTGTCTACATGGAGGTGTGCACACTGAACTGTTAGAATTAGTGTGTCTACATGGAGGTGTGCACACTGAACTGTTAGAATGAGTGTGTCCACATGGAAATGTGCACACTGAACTGTTAGAATGAGTGTGCCCACATGGAGGTGTGCACACTGAACTGTTAGAATGAGTGTGTCCACATGGAGGTGTGCACACTAAACTGTTAGAATGAGTGTGTCCACATGGAGGTGTGCACACTGAACTGTGAGAATTAGTGTTTCCCTGTGGAGATATGCACACTGAACTGTTAGAATGAGTGTGTCTACATGGAGGTGTGCACACTGAACTGTTAGAATATGTCCACATGGTGGTGTGCACACTGTAATGTTAGAATGAGTGTGTCCACATGGAGGTGTCCACAATGAACTGTTAGAATGAGTGTGTCCACATGGAGGTGTGCACACTGAACTTTTAGAATGAGTGTGTCCACATGGAGGTGTGCACACTGAACTGTTAGAATGAGTGTGTCCACATGGAGGTGTGCACACTGAACTGTTAGAATGAGTGTGTCCACATGGAGGTGTGCACACTGAACTGTTAGAATGAGTGTGCCCACATGGAGGTGTGCACACTGAACTGTTAGAATGAGTGTGTCCACATGGAGGTGTGCACACTGAACTGTTAGAATGAGTGTGCCCACATGGAGGTGTGCACACTGATCGGTTAGAATATGTCCACATGGAGGTGTGCACACTATATTGTTAGAATGAGTGTGTCCACATGGAGCTGTGCACACTGAACTGTTAGAATGAGTGTGTCCACATGGAGGTGGGCACACTGAACTGTTAGAATGAGTGTGTCCACATGGAAATGTGCACACTGAACTGTTAGACAGAGTGGTCCCACATGGAGGTGTGCACACTGAACTGTTAGAATGAGTGTGTCCACATGGACGTGTGCACACTGAACTGTTAGAATGAGTGTGTCCACATGGAGGTGTGCACACTGAACGGTTAGAATGAGTGTGCCCACATGGAGGTGTGCACACTGTTCTGTTAGAATGAGGATGCCCACATGGAGGTGTGCACACAGAACTTTTACAATGAGTCTGCCCAAATGGAGGTGTGCACACTGAACTGTTAGAATGAGTATGTCCACATGGAGGTGTGCACACTGAACTGTTAGAATGAGTGTGTTCACATGGAGGTGTGCACACTGAACTGTTAGAATGAGTGTGTCCACATGGAGGTGTGCACACTGAACTATTAGAATGACTGTGCACACATGGAGGTGTGCACACTGAACTGTTAGAATGAGTGTTTCCACATGGAGGTGTGCACACTGAATTTTTAGAATGAGTGTGCCCACATGGAGGTGTGCACACTGAACTGTTAGAATATGTCCACATGGTGGTGTGCACACTGTATTGTTAGAATGAGTGTATCCACATGGAGGTGTGCACACTGAATTGTTAGAATGAGTGTGTCCACATGGAGGTGTGTACACTGAACTGTTAGATTGAGTGTGTCCACATGGAGGTGTGCACACTGAACTGTTAGAATGAGTGTGTCCACATGGAGGTGTGCACACTGAACTGTTAGAATGAGTGTGTCCACATGGAGGTGTGCACACTGAACTGTTAGAATGACTGTGCCCACATGGAGGTGTGCACACTGAACTGTTTGAATGAGTGTGTCCACATGGAGTTGTGCACACTGAACTGTTAGAATGACTGTGCCCACATGGAGGTGTGCACACTGAACTGTTAGAATGAGTGTGTCCCTGTGGAGGTATGCACACTGAAATATTAGAATGAGTGTGTCCACATGAGGTGTGCACACTGAACTGTTAGAATGAGTGTGCCCACATGGAGGTGTGCACACTGAACTGTTAGAATGTGTCCACATGGAGGTGTGCACACTGAACTGTTAGAATGATTGTGTCCACATGGAGGTGTGCACACTGAACTTTTAGAATGTCTGTGCCCACATGGAGGTGTCCACACTGAACTGTTAGAATGAGTGTGTCCACATGGAGGTGTGCACACCGAAGTGTTAGAATTTGTCCACATGGAGGTGTGCACACTGACCTGTTAGAATGAGTGTGTCCACATGGAGGTGTGCACACTGAACTGATAGAATGAGTGTGTCCACATGTAGGTGTGCACACTGAACTGTTAGAATGAGTGTGTCCACATGGAGGTGTGCACACTGAACTGTTAGAATGAGTGGGTCCACATGGAGGAGTGCACACTGAACTTTTAGAATGAGTATGCCCACATGGAGGTGTGCACACTGAACTGTTAGAATGAGTGTGTCCACATGGAGGTGTGCACACTGAACTGTTAGAATGACTGTGCCCACATGGTGGTGTGCACACTGTATTGTTAGAATGAGTGTATCCACATGGAGGTGTGCACACTGAAATGTTAGAATGAGTGTGTCCACATGGAGGTGTGCACACTGAACTGTTAGAATGAGTGTGTCCACATGGAGGTGTGCACACTGAACTGTTAGAATGAGTGTGCCCACATGGATGTGTGCACACTGAACTGTTAGAATATGTCCACATGGAGGTGTGCACACTGTAATGTTAGAATGAGTGTGTCCACATGGAGGTGTCCACAATGAACTGTTAGAATGAGTGTGTCCACATGGAGGTGTGCACACTGAACTGTTAGAATGAGTGTGCCCACATGGAGGTGAGCACACTGAACTGTTAGAATGAGTGTGTCCACATGGAGGTGTGCACACTGAACTGTTAGAATGAGTGTGTCCACATGGAGGTGTGCACACTGAACTGTTAGAATGAGTGTGCCCACATGGAGGTGTGCACACTGAACTGTTAGAATGAGTGTGTCCACATGGAGGTGTGCACACTGAACTGTTAGAATGAGTGTGTCCACAAGGAGGTGTGCACACTGAACTGTTAGAATGACTGTGCCCACATGGAGTTGTGCACACTGAACTGTTAGAATATGTCCACATGGAGGTGTGCACACTGTATTGTTAGAATGAGTGTGTCCACATGGAGCTGTGCACACTGAACTGTTAGAATGAGTGTGTCCACATGGAGGTGGGCACACTGAACTGTTAGAATGAGTGTGTCCACATGGAAATGTGCACACTGAACTGTTAGAATGAGTGTGCCCACATGGAGGTGTGCACACTGAACTTTTAGAATGAGTGTGTCCACATGGAGGTGTGCACACTGAACTGTTAGAATGAGTTTATCCCTGTGGAGGTGTGCACACTGAACTGTTAGAATTAGTGTGTCCACATGGAGGTGTGCACACTGAACGTTTAGAATGAGTGTGCCCACATGGTGGTGTGCACACTGTTCTGTTAGAATGAGTATGCCCACATGGAGTTGTGCACACTGAACTGTTAGAATGCGTCTGCCCACATGGAGGTGTGCACACTGAACTGTTAGAATGAGTATGTCCACATGGAGGTGTGCACACTGAACTGTTAGAATGAGTGTGTCCACATAGAGGTGTGCACACTGAACTGTTAGAATGAGTGTGTCCACATGGAGGTGTGCAGAATGAACTGTTAGAATGACTGTGCCCACATGGAGGTGTGCACACTGAACTGTTAGAATGAGTGTCCACATGGAGGTGTGCACACTGAACTTTTAGAATGAGTGTGCCCACATGGAGGTGTGCACACTGAACTGTTAGAATATGTCCACATGATGGTGTGCACACTGTATTGTTAGAATGAGTGTATCCACATGGAGGTGTGCACACTGAACTGTTAGAATGAGCGTGTCCACATGGAGGTATGTACACTGAACTGTTAGATTGAGTGTGTCCACATGGAGGTGTGCACACTGAACTGTTAGAATGAGTGTGTCCACCTGGAGGTGTGCACACTGAACTGTTAGAATGAGTGTGTCCACATGGAGGTGTGCACACTGAACTGTTAGAATGAGTGTGTCCACATGGAGGTGTGCACACTGGACTGTTAGAATGACTGTGCCTACATGGAGGTGTGCACACTGAACTGTTTGAATGAGTGTGTCCACATGGAGGTGTGCACACTGAACTGTTAGAATGACTGTGTCCACATGGATGTGTGCACACTGAACTGTTAGAATGAGTGGGCCCACATGTAGGTGTGCACACTGAACTGTTAGAATGAGTGTGTCCACATGGAGGTGTGCACACTGAACTGTTAGAATGAGTGTGTCCACATGGAGGTGTGCACACTGAACTGTTAGAATGAGTGTGTCCCTGTGGAGGTGTGCACACTGAACTGTTAGAATGACTGTGTATGCATACAGGTGTGCACACTGAACTGTTAGAATGATTGTGTCCCTGTGGAGGTGTGCACACTGAAATGTTAGAATGAGTGTGTCCACATGGAGTTGTGCACAGTGAACTGTTAGATTGAGTGTGCACACATGGAGGTGTGCACATTGAACTTTTAGAATGAGTGTGCCCACATAGAGGTGTGCACACTGAACTGTTAGAATGAGTGTGCCCACATAGAGGTGTGCACACTGAACTGTTAGAATGAGTGTGTCCACATGGAGGTGTGCACACTGAACTGTTAGAATGTGTGTGTCCACATGGAGGTGTGAACACTGAACTGTTAGATTGAGTGTGTCCACATGGATGTGTGCACACTGAACTGTTAGAATGAGTGGGCCCACTTGGAGGTGTGCACACTGAACTGTTAGAATGACTGTGTCCACATGGAGGTGTGCACACTGAACTGTTAGAATGAGTGTGTCCACATGGAGGTGTGCACACTGAACTGTTAGAATGAGTGTGTCCCTGTGGAGGTATGCACACTGAACTGTTAGAATTACTGTTTATGCATAGAGGTGTGCACACTGAACTGTTAGAATGATTGTGTCCCTGTGGAGGTGTGCACACTGAAATGTTAGAATGAGTGTGTACACATGGAGTTGTGCACAGTGAACTGTTAGATTGAGTGTGCCCACATGGAGGTGTGCACATTGAACTCTTAGAATGAGTGTGTCGACATGGAGGTGTGCACTCTGAACTGTTAGAATGAGTGTGTCCACATGGAGGAGTGCACACTGAACTGTTAGAATGACTGTGTCCACATGGAGGTGTGCACACTGAACTTTTAGAATGAGTGTGCCCACATGGAGGTGTGCACACTTAAATTTAAGAATATGTCCACATGGAGGTGTGCACACTGTATTGTTAGAATGAGTGTGTCCACATGGAGGTATGCACACTGAACTGTTGTAATGAGTGTGTCCACATGGAGGTGTGCACACTGAACTGTTAAAATGAGTGTGCCCACATGGAGGTGTGCACACTGAACTGTTAGAATGAGTGTGCCCACATGGAGGTGTGCACACTGAACTGTTAGAATGAGTGTGTCCACATGGAGGTGTGCACACTGAACTGTTAGAATGAGTGTGCCCACATGTAGTTGTGCACACTGAACTGTTAGAATGAGTGTGCCCACATGGAGGTGTGCAAACTGAACTGTTAGAATGAGTGTGTCCACATGGAGGTGTGCACACTGAACTGTTAGAATGAGTGTGTCCACATGGAGGTGTGCACACTGACCTGTTAGAATGAGTGTGTCCACATGGAGATGTGCACACTGAACTGTTAGAATGAGTGTGTCCCTGTGGTGCTGTGCACACTGAACTGTTAGAATGACTGTGTATGCTTAGAGGTGTGCACACTGAACTGTTAGAATGATTGTGTCCCTGTGGAGGTGTGAACACTGAAATGTTAGAATGAGGGTGTCCACATGGAGTTGTGCACAGTGAACTGTTAGATAGAGTGTGCCCACATGGAGGTGTGCACATTGAACTTTTAGAATGAGTGTGCCCACATAGAGGTGTGCACACTGAACTGTTAGAATGAGTGTGCCCACATAGAGGTGTGCACACTGAACTGTTAGAATGAGTGTGTCCACATGGAGGTGTGCACACTGAACTGTTAGAATGTGTGTGTCCACATGGAGGTGTGAACACTGAACTGTTAGAATGAGTGTGTCCACATGGATGTGTGCACACTGAACTGTTAGAATGAGTGGGCCCACTTGGAGGTGTGCACACTGAACTGTTAGAATGACTGTGTCCACATGGAGGTGTGCACACTGAACTGTTAGAATGAGTGTGTCCACATGGAGGTGTGCACACTGAACTGTTAGAATGAGTGTCTCCCTGTGGAGGTATGCACACTGAACTGTTAGAATGACTGTGTATGCATAGAGGTGTGCACACTGAACTGTTAGAATGATTGTGTCCCTGTGGAGGTGTGCACACTGAAATGTTAGAATGAGTGTGTACACATGGAGTTGTGCACAGTGAACTGTTAGATTGAGTGTGCCCACATGGAGGAGTGCACATTGAACTTTTAGAATGATTGTGCCCACATGGAGGTGTGCACAGTGAACTGTTAGAATGAATGTGTCCACATGGAGATGTGCACACTGAACTGTTAGAATGAGTGTATCCCTGTGAAGGTGTGCACACTGAACTGTTAGAATGAGTGTGTCTGCATGGAGGTGTGCACACTGAATTGTTAGAATGGTTGTGTCTCTGTGGAGGTGTGCACACTGAAATGTTAGAATGAGTGTGTCTACATGGAGGTAAGCACACTGAACTGTTAGAATGTGTCCACATGGAGGTGTGCACACTGAACAGTTAGAATGAGTGTGTCCACATGGAGGTGTGCACACTGAACTGTTAGAATGAGTGTGCCCACAAGGAGGTGTGCACACTGAAATGTTAGAATGAGTGTGTCCCTGTTGAGGTGTGCATTCTGAACTGTTAGAATGAGTGTGCCCACATGGAGTTGTGCACACTGAACTGTTAGAATGACTGTGTCCACATGGAGGTGTGCACACTGAACTGTTATAATGAGTGTGTCCACATGGAGGTGTGCACATTGAACTGTTAGAATGAGTGTGTCCCTGTGGTGGTGTGCACACTGAAATGTTAGAATGAGTGTGTCCTGTGGAGGTGTGCACACTGAACTGTTAGAATGAGTGTGCCCACATAGAGGTGTGCACACTGAACTGTTAGAATGAGTATGCCCACATGGAGGTGTGCACACTGAACTGTTAGAATGAGTGTGTCCACATGGAGGTGTGCACACTGAACTGTTAGAATGAGTGTGTCCCTGTGGAGGTGTGCACACTGAACTGTTAGAATGACTGTGTATGCATAGAGGTGTGCACACTGAACTGTTAGAATAATTGTGTCCCTGTGGAGGTGTGCACACTGAAATGTTAGAATGAGTGTGTTCACATGGAGTTGTTTAAAGTGAACTGCTACATTGAGTGTGCCCACATGGAGGTGTGCACATTGAACTTTTAGAATGAGTGTGCCCACATAGAGGTGTGCACACTGAACTTTTAGAATGAGTGTGCCCACATAGAGGTGTGCACACTGAACTTTTAGAATGAGTGTGTCCACATGGAGGTGTGCACACTGAAATGTTAGAATGTGTGTGTCCACATGGAGGTGTGAACACTGAACTGTTAGAATGAGTGAGTCCACATGGATGTGTGCACACTGAACTGTTAGAATGAGTGGGCCCACTTGGAGGTGTGCACACTGAACTGTTAGAATGACTGTGTCCACATGGAGCTGTGCACACTGAACTGTTAGAATGAGTGTGTCCACATGGAGGTGTGCACACTGAACTGTTAGAATGAGTGTGTCCCTGTGGAGGTGTGCACACTGAACTGTTAGAATGACTGTGTATGCATAGAGGTGTGCACACTGAACTGTTAGAATGATTGTGTCCCTGTGGAGGTGTGCACACTGAAATGTTAGAATGAGTGTGTACACATGGAGTTGTGCACAGTGAACTGTTAGATTGAGTGTGCCCACATGGAGGTGTGCACATTGAACTTTTAGAATGAGTGTGCCCACATGGAGGTGTGCACAGTGAACTGTTAGAATGAGTGTGTCCACATGGAGATGTGCACACTGAACTGTTAGAATGAGTGTATCCCTGTGGAGTTGTGCACACTGAACTGTTAGAATGAGTGTGTCTGCATGGAGGTGTGCACACTGAATTGTTAGAATGGTTGTGTCTCTGTGGAGGTGTGCACACTGAAATGTTAGAATGAGTGTGTCTACATGGAGGTAAGCACACTGAACTGTTAGAATGTGTCCACATGGAGGTGTGCACACTGAACAGTTAGAATGAGTGTGTCCACATGGAGGTGTGCACACTGAACTGTTAGAATGAGTGTGCCCAAAAGGAGGTGTGCACACTGAAATGTTAGAATGAGTGTGTCCCTGTGGAGGTGTGCACACTGAAGTGTTAGAATGAGTGTGCCTACATAGAGGTGTGCACACTGAACTGTTAGAATGAGTATGCCCACATGGAGGTGTGCACACTGAACTGTTAGAATGAGTGTGTCCACATGGAGGTGTGCACACTGAACTTTTAGAATGAGTGTGCCCACATGGAGGTGTGCACAGTGAACTGTTAGAATATGTCCACATGGAGGTGTGCACACTGTATTGTTAGAAGGAGAGTGACCACATGGAGGTGTGCACACTGAACTGTTAGAATGAGTGTGTTCCTGTGGAGGTGTGCACACTGAAATGTTAATATGAGTGTGTCCCTGTTGAGGTGTGCATTCTGAACTGTTAGAATGAGTGTGTCCACATGGAGGTGTGCACACTGAACTGTTAGAATGAGTGTGTCCACATGGAGGTGTGCACAGTGAACTGTTAGAATGAATGTGTCCACATGGAGGTGTGCACAGTGAACTGTTAGAATGAGTGTGTCCACATGGAGGTGTGCACACTGAACTGTTAGAATGAGTGTGTCCCTGTGGAGGTGTGCACACTGAACTGTTAGAATGAGTGTGTCCCTGTGGAGGTGTGCACACTGAACTGTTAGAATGATTGTGTCCTGTGGAGGTGTGCACACTGAACTGTTAGAATGAGTGTGCCCACATAGAGGTGTGCACACTGAACTGTTAGAATGAGTATGCCCACATGGAGGTGTGCACACTGAACTGTTAGAATGAGTGTGTCCTCATGGAGGTGTGCACACTGAACTCTTAGAATGAGTGTGTCCCTGTGGAGGTGTGCACACTGAACTGTTAGAATGACTGTGTATGCATAGAGGTGTGCACACTGAACTGTTAGAATGATTGTGTCCCTGTGGAGGTGTACACACTGAAATGTTAGAATGAGTGTGTACACATGGAGTTGTGCACAGTGAACTGTTAGATTGAGTGTGCCCACATGGAGGTGTGTACATTGAACTTTTAGAACGAGTGTGCCCACATGGAGTTGTGCACAGTGAACTGTTAGCATGAGTGTGTCCACATGGAGATGTGCACACTGAACTGTTAGAATGAGCATGTCCACATGGAGGTGTGCACACTGAACTGTTAGAATGAGTGTGTCCACATGGAGGTGTGCACACTGAACTGTTAGAATGAGTGTGTCCACATGGAGTTGTGCACACTGAACAGTTAGAATGAGTGTGTCCACATGGAGGTGTGCACACTGAACTGTTATAATGAGTGTGCCCACATGGAGGTGTGCACACTGAACTGTTAGAATGAGTGTGCCCACATGGAGGTGTGCACACTGAACTGCTAGAATGAGTGTGCTCACAGGGAGGTGTGCACACTGAAATGTTAGAATGAGTGTGTCCCTGTGGAGGTGTGCACACTGAAGTGTTAGAATGAGTGTGCCTACATAGAGGTGTGCACACTGAACTGTTAGAATGAGTATGCCCACATGGAGGTGTGCACACTGAACTGTTAGAATGAGTGTGTCCACATGGAGGTGTGCACACTGAACTTTTAGAATGAGTGTGCCCACATGGAGGTGTGCACAGTGAACTGTTAGAATATATCCACATGGAGGTGTGCACACTGTATTGTTAGAAGGAGTGTGCCCACATGGAGGTGTGCACACTGAACTGTTAGAATGAGTGTGTCCCTGTGGAGGTGTGCACACTGAAATGTTAGAATGAGTGTGTCCCTGTTGAGGTGTGCATTCTGAACTGTTAGAATGAGTGTGTCCACATGGAGGTGTGCACACTGAACTGTTAGAATGAGTGTGTCCACATGGAGGTGTGCACAGTGAACTGTTAGAATGAGTGTGTCCACATGGAGGTGTGCACACTGAACTGTTAGAATGAGTGTGTCCACATGGAGGTGTGCACACTGAACTGTTAGAATGAGTGTGTCCCTGTGGAGGTATGCACACTGAACTGTTAGAATGAGTGTGTCCCTGTGGAGGTGTGCACACTGAACTGTTAGAATGAGTGTGTCCTGTGGAGGTGTGCACACTGAACTGTTAGAATGAGTGTGCCCACATAGAGGTGTGCACACTGAACTGTTAGAATGAGTATGCCCACATGGAGGTGTGCACACTGAACTGTTAGAATGAGTGTGTCCACATGGAGGTGGGCACACTGAACTTTTAGAATGAGTGTGCCCACATGGAGGTGTGCACAGTGAACTGTTAGAATGTGTGTGTCCACATGGAGGTGTGCACACTGTATTGTTAGAAGGAGTGTGCCCACATGGAGGTGTGCACACTGAACTGTTAGAATGAGTGTGTCCACATGAAGGTGTGCACACTGAACTGTTAGAATAGTGTGTCCCTGTGGAAGTGTGCACACTGAAATGTTAGAATGTATGTGTCCACATGGAGGTGTGCACTGTGAAGTGTTAGAATTTGTCCACATGGAGGTGTGCACACTGAACTGTTAGAATGAGTGTGTCCACATGGAGGTGAGCACATTGAACTGTTAGAATTAGTGTGTCCACATGGAGGTGTGCACATTGAACTGTTAGAATGAGTGTGTCCCTGTGGAGGTCTGCACACTGAAATGTTAGAATGTGTATGCCCACATGGAGGTGTGCACACTGAACTGTTAGAATGAGTGTGTCCACATGGAGGTGTGCTCACTGAACTTTTAGAATCAGTGTGCCCACATGGAGATGTGCACAGGGAAATGTTAGAATATGTCAACATGGAGGTGTGCACACTGTATTGTTAAAATGATTTTGCCCACATGGAGGTGTGCACACTGACCTGTTAGAATGAGTGTGTCCACATGGAGTTGTGCACACTGAACTGTTAGAATAGTGTGTCCACATGGAGGTGTGCACCGTGAACTGTTAGAATATGTCCACATGGAGGTGTGCACACTCTGTTGTTAGAAGGAGTGTGCCCACATGGAGGTGTGCACACTGAACTGTTAGAATGAGTGTGTCCCTGTGGAGGTGTGCACACTGAAATGTTAGAATGAGTGTGACCCTGTTGAGGCGTGCACTCTGAACTGTTAGAATGAGTGTGTCCACATGGAGGTGTGCACACTGAACTGTTAGAATGAGTGTGTCCACATGGAGGTGTGCACACTGAACTGTTAGAATGAGTGTGTCCACATGGAGGTGTGCACACTGAACTGTTAGAATGAGTGTACCCACATAGAGTTGTGCACACTGAACTGTTAGAATGAGTGTGTCCACATGGAGGTGTGCACACTGAACTGTTAGAATGAGTGTGCCCACATGGAGGTGTGCACACTGAACTGTTAGAATGAGTGTGTCCACATGGAGGTGTGCACACTGAACTGTTAGAATGAGTGTGCCCACATGGAGGTGTGCACCCTGAAATGTTAGAATAAGTGTGTCCCTGTGGAGGTGTGCACACTGAACTGTTAGAATGAGTGTGCCCACATAGAGGTGTGCACACTGAACTGTTAGAATGAGTATGCCCACATGGAGGTGTGCACACTGAACTGTTACAATGAGTGTGTCCACATGGAGGTGTGCACACTGAACTTTTAGAATGAGTGTGCCCACATGGAGGTGTTCACCGTGAACTGTTAGAATATGTCCACATGGAGGTGTGCACACTCTGTTGTTAGAAGGAGTGTGCCCACATGGAGGTGTGCACACTGAACTGTTAGAATGAGTGTGTCCCTGTGGAGGTGTGCACACTGAAATGTTAGAATGAGTGTGACCCTGTTGAGGCGTGCACTCTGAACTGTTAGAATGAGTGTGTCCACATGGAGGTGTGCACACTGAACTGTTAGAATGAGTGTGCCCACATGGAGTTGTGCACACTGAACTGTTAGAATGACTGTGTCCACATGGAGGTGTGCACAATGAACTGTTAGTATGAGTGTGTCCTGTGGAGGTGTGCACACTGAACTGTTAGAATGAGTGTGCCCACATGGAGTTGTGCACACTGAACTGTTAGAATGACTGTGTCCACATGGAGGTGTGCACACTGAACTGTTAGAATGAGTGTACCCACATAGAGTTGTGCACACTGAACTGTTAGAATGACTGTGTCCACATGGAGGTGTGCACAATGAACTGTTAGAATGAGTGTGCCCACATGGAGTTTTGCACATTGAACTGTTAGAATGACTGTGTCCACATGGAGGTGTGCACACTGAACTGTTAGAAGGAGTGTGTCCACATGGAGGTGTGCACACTGAACTGTTAGAATGAGTGTGCCCACATGGAGGTGTGCACCCTGAAATGTTAGAATGAGTGTGTCCCTGTGGAGGTGTGCACACTGAAGAGTTAGAATGAGTGTGCCCACATAGAGGTGTGCACACTGAACTGTTAGAATGAGTATGCCCACATGGAGGTGTGCACACTGAACTGTTAGAATGAGTGTGTCCACATGGAGGTGTGCACACTGAAATTTTTGAATGAGTGTGCCCACATGGAGGTGTGCACAGTGAACTGTTAGAATATGTCCACATGGAGGTGTGCACACTCTGTTGTTAGAAGGAGTGTGCCCACATGGAGGTGTGCACACTGAACTGTTAGAATGAGTGTGTCCCTGTGGAGGTGTGCACACTGAAATGTTAGAATGAGTGTGTCCCTGTTGAGGCGTGCACTCTGAACTGTTAGAATGAGTGTGTCCACATGGAGGTGTGCACACTGAACTGTTAGAATGAGTGTGCCCACATGGAGGTGTGCACACTGATCTGTTAGAATGTGTGTGTCCACATGGAGGTGTGCACACTGAACTGTTAGAATGACTGTGTCCACATGGAGGTGTGCACACTGAACTGTTAGAATGAGTGTGCACACATGGAGTTGTACACACTGAACTGTTAGAATGAGTGTGTCCACATGGAGGTGTGCACACTGAACTGTTAGAATGAGTGTGTCCACATGGAGATGTGCACTCTGAACTGTTAGAATATGTCCACATGGAGGTGTGCACACTGTACTGTTATAATGAGTGTGTCCACATGGAGGTGTGCACACTGAACTGTTAGAATGAGTGTGTCCCTGTGGAGGTATGCACACTGAAATGTTAGAATGAGTGTGTCTACATGGAGGTGTGCACACTGATCTGTTAGAATGACTGTGTCTACATGGAGGTGTGCACACTGAATTGTTAGAATGAGTGTGTCTACATGGAGGTGAGCACACTGAACTGTTAGAATGTGTCCACATGGAGGTGAGCACATTGAACTGTTAGAATGAGTGTGTCCACATGGAGGTGTGCACATTGAACTGTTAGAATGAGTGTGTCCCTGTGGAGGTGTGCACACTGAACTGTTAGAATGAGTGTGCCCACATAGAAGTGTGCACACTGAACTGTTAGAATGAGTATGCCCACATGGAGGTGTGCACACTGAACTGTTAGAATGTGTGTGTCCACATGGAGGTGTGCACACTGAACTTTTAGAATGAGTGTACCCACATGGAGGTGTGCACAGTGAACTGTTAGAATATGTCCACATGGAGGTGTGCACACTGTATTGTTAGAAGGAGTGTGACCACATGGAGGTGTGCACACTTAACTGTTAGAATGAGTGTGCCCACATGGAGGTGTGCGCACTGAAATGTTAGAATGAGTGTGACCCTGTTGAGGCGTGCACTCTGAACTGTTAGAATGAGTATGTCCACATGGAGGTGTGCACACTGAACTGTTAGAATGAGTGTGCCCACATGGAGGTGTGCACACTGATCTGTTAGAATGTGTGTGTCCACATGGAGGTGTGCACACTGAACTGTTAGAATGACTGTGTCCACATGGAGGTGTGCACACTGAACTGTTAGAATGAGTGTGCCCAAATGGAGTTGTACACATTGAACTGTTAGAATGAGTGTGTCCACATGGAGGTGTGCACACTGAACTGTTAGAATGAGTGTGTCCACATGGAGGTGTGCACACTGAACTGCTTTAATGAGTGTGTCCACATGGAGGTCTGCACACTGAACTGTTAGAATGAGTGTGTCCCTGTGGAGGTATGCACACTGAAATGTAAGAATGAGTGTGTCTACATGGAGGTGTGCACACTGATCTGTTAGAATGACTGTGTCTGCATGGAGGTGTGCACACTGAATTGTTAGAATGAGTGTGTCTACATGGAGGTGAGCACACTGAACTGTTAGAATGTGTCCACATGGAGGTGAGCACATTGAACTGTTAGAATGAGTGTGTCCACATGGAGGTGTGCACATTGAACTGTTAGAATGAGTGTGTCCCT
>NW_026736589.1:0-65292 GCF_949786415.1 Peromyscus eremicus | reverse complement strand
CTTGCCCAAATGGCTATTTTTGTCAAGGTGAAGATAAACTCCATATAGAGTGTCTTCGATGCCCAACTCCTCCTTTCTGAAGTAAATCGGTGCTGCCCAGGAGCAGACATGTCTCACTGTCCAGAAAGTCTAAATTTTTAAAACATTTTAAATGCCATATTCTGTAGGTCTTTGAAGTGTTTGAAGACTACCTATCTATCTGAAATATATCTATGTATACCTAGAAGACTTAACTAACATGGCTACAAATATTATCATAGATGACTAACTATTAATCTATTTTTTAATTATCCATTACAATTTTAAATGAGTTACATAAACATAATACCTCAAACAAGAATAGAAATATATATATAGTATAACAAAATTAAGTTTTAAATTTGTATCAATAAACTAAAATCTATAGCGATGTAAAACATTTTAAACAAGTTGTTACTCTTTAACAGTAGGTTCATTAATCTACGCCTTTCATCCTATCATATCTAAACTATCCCCTTTTTTTCTTTAGAAAGAGATTGTATTTATAATCAACCTGTTTTAAATAAAAATATGGTTTTTTGTCTGTCCCACACCAGAGGGCTCTTCTGATTTGGGACATAAGAATCTCTTAACCATTTTTTTTTTTTGAGCAATATGTCTGGGTTTAGAGGGGGAGTGAGCCAATTCCATCTCTAAAGCCAGCTTGGTATATTTGGGAATTTGGGCGTAGCTTCTCTTACTACTTCCTGCTGGAGGGGGGGCGCTGTATCTTATGGAGACAGAAAGAAAATTTTAGGATCATGGAGTAGTCTGTGAGGCTGTATATCTGAGCCAGTTGACTTGAAACCATTCTGGATGTTGAATCATCTGGGCCATGGTGTCATTGGAGACCTTTCAGGGGGTCTTGGCTGGTCAAACCTGATGTATCTTAATCTGGAACAAATCCATAGTCTCTGGCTTTCTGTGGAAACAAAAGAGACTCTTTTCCAAAGCAACATATCCTTATATCCAAATTTTGAAGTCAAGGTATCTTTAAAGTATACATATTGGTTTAACTCAGCTTCCTTTACAATAAAATATTTCTCTGCAGTTAAGAATCCCAAAGACAACACAATCCAGATTCTCTGTGTAATATCCATTTTTACGTGGCTTATTTTTTATACTACCTTTACTGTCTCTTTAATGACTTATATTTTTTAAAACTATGTACTTGTTTCTATAACTCTATATATCACCACCTTTTTTGTCTCTTTCAAGCCTACGTATCTTTTACACACATTGCAAACTATTACATCTGAATCTGTCTTATTGTGAATCTCTTGCCTTAAACTGCAGCAGCTGTGGCTGCTGGCTCCGCCCACTCTTAGCTTCCCAACATGGCGCGTAGTCCGTTTTCCCGCCAGCTCTGGGAGCCATAACTCTCAGAAATAGTGGGTCTATGCTTTTACCAAAGTAGCGTGTAGCCCAGAAACCTCTTTTTTTGTTTTGTACTAGCAAAGGCTAAATTCACCACACAGTTTAATGTTGCTACTTGCAGAGGCCTCATTCCCACCATACTGCAGGTCGAGAGCGCACACTAGGAACCCGCCAGTAGCTCAAACCGGCAGCTGCCGCTTATTTGAGAGAGACAATTAGGAAGCTGTTTTTAGGTCCGTTTTAGAATCTTTTTTCTAAGTTTTTAGGTGGAAACTCTTGCCACACACGTTGGACGCCATTTGTTGCTGGAGAATTTCTCTCCAGCTCCCGCCACCAAGTCCCGCCAGTCCCAGAGCCCATTTATAAAATAAACATACAGACTCTTACATTATTTAAACTGCTTGGCCATTAGCTCAGGCCTGTTATTGTCTAGCTCTTACGCTTATATTTAGCCCATTTCTATTAATCTTTACTTTGCCACGTGGCTTGTGGCTTACCGGTACTTTACATCTTCCTTGTCCTGATGGCGGCCTGGCAGTGTCTCTCTCTCCGCCTTCCAGCTTCCCAGAATTCTTTTCCTTGTCCCGCCTATACTTCCTGCCTAGCCAATGGCCAATCAGTGATTTATTTACTGACCAATCAGCAACACACTTGACATACAGACCATCCACAGCATAGCTCGCCTTACAAGAAACCCACTTTGCTTTTGAGAAAGAGCACTCTTCCACTCTACAGTGTTTGCTTTAGGGCCAGAATAGTGAGCTTGATCAGAAAAAATGAGCTGTGCTTCCTACACACACGGGCCATATCTACTTCAACTCTCCTTAGGAAACTTACAAGAACAGTAGCTTCTTTTCAGTCCAATACACTGCACTTGCTGGGAACAGATGCGAGAGCTTTTTGCACTGTGTATGTCAATGGGAGCGCAAAAGTGACACTTCTTACCAGAAAAAAACTCTTGCTCGTAGGACCAGAAACTGCATGTGATTCAACTCCATTTCTGACTGGGAAACAAACACTACCTTGCCACACAAGAAAAACACTCTGCTTTTGAGAAAAGAGCATTCTTCTACTCTACTGTGTTTCCTATAGTGGCAGAACAGTGAGCATTCTCAGAATAAAAGAACTGTGCTTCCTATACACACAGGCCATATCTACTGCAACTCTACTTAGGAAACTGACAAGAACAGTAGCATCTCTTCAGTCCAATACACTGTACTTGCTGGGAACAGACGCGAGTGTTATTTGCAGTGTGTGGCAAATGGATCGCAATAGTGATTCTTCTTACCAGAAAACAACTCTTGCTTGTAGGACCAGAAACAGCATGTGATTAAACTCCATTTCTGACTGGGAAACAAACACTAGCTCGCCTTACGAGAAACACACTCTACTTTTGAGAAAAGAGCACTCTTCTACTCTACTGTATTTCCTATAGGGCCAGAACAGTGAGCTTGCTCAGTACAAAAAAACTGTGCTTCCTACACACGGGCCATATCTACTTCAACTGTGCTTAGGAAACTGACAAGAACAGTAGCTTCTCTTCTATCTAATACACTGTACTTGCTGGGAACAGACGCGAGTGCTATTTGCACTGTTTATGGCAATGGGAGCACAATAGTGACTCTTCTTACCAGAAAACAACTCTTGCTCATAGGAACAGAAACTGCAAGTGATTCAACTCTATTTCTGACTGGAAATCAAACACTAGCTCGCCTTACAAGAAACACACTCTGCTTTTGAGAAAAGAAAACTCTTCTACTCTACTGTGTTTCCTATAGGTCCAGAACAGTGAGCTTGCTCAGAATAAAAGAACTGTGCTTCCTACACACACGGGCCATATTTACTTCAACTCTGCTTAGGAAACTGACAAGAACAGTAGCATCTCTTCAGTCCAATACACTGTACTTGCTGGAAACAGACGCGAGTGCTATTTGCACTGTGTGGCAAATGGATCTCCATAGTGACTCTTCTTACCCAGAAAACAACTCTTGCTCATACGACCAGAAACTGTCTGTGATTCAACTCTATTTCTGACTGGAAATCAAACACTAGCTCGCCTTACAAGAAACACACTCTGCTTTTGAGAAAAGAAAACTCTTCTACTCTACTGTGTTTCCTATAGGTCCAGAACAGTGAGCTTGCTCAGTACAAAAACACTGTGCTTCCTACACACACGGGCCATATCTACTTCAACTCTGCTTAGGAAACTGACAAGAACAGTAGCTTCTCTTCAGTCCAATACACTGTACTAGCTTGGAACAGACGCGAGTGCTATTTGCACTGAGTATGGCAATGGGAGCACAATATTGACTCTTCTTACCAGAAAACAACTCTTGCTCTTGGAATAGAAACAGCATGTGATTCCACTCCATTTCTGACTGGGAAACAAACACTAGCTCGCCTTACAAGAAACACACTCTGCTTTTGAGAAAAGAGCACTCTTCTACTCTAATGTGTTTCCTGTAGGGCCAGAACAGTGTGCTTGCTCAGAACAAAAACCTGTGCTTCCTACACACATGGGCCATATCTACTTCAACTCTGCTTAGGAAACTGTCAAGAACAGTAGATTCTCTTCCGTCCAATACACTGTACTTGCTGGGAACCGACGCGAGTGCTATTTGCACTGTGTATGGCAATGGTAGCACAATAGTGACTCTTCTTACCAGAAAACAACTCTTGCTCATAGGAACAGAAACTGCAAGTGATTCAACTCCATTTCTGACCGGGAAACAAACACTAGCTCGCCTCACAAGAAACACACTCTGCTTTTGAGAAAAGAGCACTCTTCTAATCTACTGTGTTCCTATAGGGGCAGAACAGAGAGCTTGCTCAGAACAAAAGAACTGTGCTTCCTACACACACGGGCCATATCTACTTCAACTCTGCTTAGGAAACTGACAAGAACAGTAGCTTCTCTTCAGTTCAATACACTGTACTTGCTGGGAACAGACGCGAGTGCTATTTGCACTGTGTGTCAAATGGATCACAATAGTGACTCTTCTTACCAGAAAAAAAACTCTTGCTCGTAGGACCAGAAACTGCATTAGACTCAGCTCCATTTCTGACTGGGAAACATACACTAGCTCGCCTTACGAGAAACACACTCTACTTTAGAGAAAAGAGCACTCTTCTACTCTACTGTGTTTCTTGTAGGGCCAGAACAGTGAGCTTGCTCTGAACAAAAGAACTGTGCTTCCTACACAAACGGGCCGTATCTACCGCAAATCTGCTTAGGAAACTGACAAGAACAGGAGCTTCTCTTCAGTCCAATACACTGTACTTGCTTGGAACAGACGCGAGTGCTATTTGCAGTGTGTATGGCAATGGGAGCACAATAGTGACACTTCTTACCAGAAAACAACTCTTGCTCGTAGGAATAGAAACAGCATGTGATTCCACTCCATTTCTGACTGAGAAACAAACAATAGCTCTTCTTCCAAGAAAGACACTCTGCTTTTGAGAAAAGAGCACTCTTTTACTCTACTGTGTTTCCTATAGGGCCATAACAGTGAGCTTGCTCAGAATAAAAGAACTGTGCTTCCTAAACACACGGGCCATATCTCCTACAACTCTGCTTAGGAAACTGACAAGAACAGTAGCTTCTCTTCAGTCCAATACACTGTACTTGCTGAGAACAGACGCGAGTGCTATTTGTACTGTGTATGGCAATGGAGGCGCAATAGTGACTCTTCTTACCAGAGAACAACTCTTGCTCGTAGGACCAGAAACTGCAAGAGATTCAATTCCTTTTCTGACTGGAAAACAAACACTAGCTCGCCTGAAAAGAAACACACTCTGCTTTAGAGAAAAGAGCACTCTTCTACTCTACTGTTTTTTCTATAGCGCCAGAACAGTAAGCTTGCTTTGAACAGAAGAACTGTGCTTCCTACACACACGGGCCATATCTCCTTCAACTCTGCTCAGGAAACTGACAAGAACAGGAGCTTCTCTTCAGTCCAATACACTGTACTTGCTGGGAAGAGACACGAGTGCTGTTTGCACTGTGTATGGCAATGGGAGCACAGTAGTGACTCTTCTTACCAGAAAACAACTCTTGCTCATAAGACCAGAAACTGCATGAGATTCAACTCCATTTCTGACTGGTAAACAAACACTAGCTCGCCTTACAAGAAACACACTCTGCTTTTGAGAAAAGAGCACTCATCTACTCTATTGTGTTTTCTATGGGGCCAGAACAGTGAGCTTGCTCAGTACAAAAACACTGTGCTTCCTACACACACGGGCCATATCTAGTACAACTCTGCTTAGGAAACTGACAAGAACGGTAGCTTCTCTTCAGTCCAATACACTGTACTTGCTGGGAACAGACGCGAGTGCTATTTGCACTGTGTGGCAAATGGATCGCAATAGTGACTCTTCTTACCCAGAAAACAACTCTTGCTCATACGACCAGAAACTGTATGTGATTCAACTCTATTTCTGACTGGGAAACAAACACTAGGTCACGTTACAATAAACACACTGTGCTTTGAGAAAAGAGCACTCTTCTACTCTACTGTGTTTCCTATAGGGCCAGAACAGTGAGCTTGCTCAGTACAAAATAACTGTTCTTCCTAAACACACGGGCCATATCTACTTCAATTCTGCTTAGGAAACTGACAAGAACAGAAGCTTCTCTTCCGTCCAATACACTGTACTTTCTGGGAAGAGATGCAAGTGCTATTTGCACTGTGTATGGCAATGGGAGCGCAATAGTGACTCTTCTTACCAGAAAACAACTCTTGCTCATAGGACCAGAAACTGCAAGTGATTCAACTCCATTTCTGACAGGGAAACAAACACTAGCTCGCCTTACAAGAAACCCACTTTGCTTTTGAGAAAAGAGCACTCTTCCATTCTACAGTGTTTGCTTTAGGGCCAGAATAGTGAGCTTGATCAGAAAAAATGAGCTGTGCTTCCTACACACACGGGCCATATCTACTTCAACTCTCCTTAGGAAACTTACAAGAACAGTAGCTTCTTTTCAGTCCAATACACTGCACTTGCTGGGAACAGATGCGAGAGCTTTTTGCACTGTGTATGTCAATGGGAGCGCAAAAGTGACACTTCTTACCAGAAAACAACTCTTGCTCGTAGGACCAGAAACTGCATGTGATTCAACTCCATTTCTGACTGGGAAACAAACACTAGCTTGCCGCACAAGAAACACACTCTGCTTTTGAGAAAAGAGCATTCTTCTACTCTACTGTGTTTCCTATAAGGGCAGAACAGTGAGCATTCTTAGAATAAAAGAACTGTGCTTCCTATACACACAGGCCATATCTACTGCAACTCTACTTAGGAAACTGACAAGAACAGTAGCATCTCTTCAGTCCAATACACAGTACTTGCTGGGAACAGACGTAAGTCCTATTTGCACTGTGTGGCAAATGGTTCGCAATTGTCACTCTTCTTACCAGAAAACAACTCTTGCTCATAGCACCAGAAACTGCATGTGATTCCACTCCATTTCTGACTGGGAAACAAACGCTAGCTCGCCTTACAAGAAACACACTCTGCTTTTGAGAAAAGAGCACTCTTCTACTTTACTGTATTTTCTATAGGGCCAGAACAGTGAGCTTGCTCAGTACAAAAAAACTGTGCTTCCTACACACGGGCCATATCTACTTCAACTGTGCTTAGGAAACTGACAAGAACAGTAGCTTCTCTTCTATCTAATACTCTGTACTTGCTGGGAACAGACGCGAGTGCTATTTGCACTGTTTATGGCAATGGGAGCACAATAGTGACTCTTCTTACCAGAAAACAACTCTTGCTCATAGGAACAGAAACTGCAAGTGATTCAACTCTATTTCTGACTGGAAATCAAACACTAGCTCGCCTTACAAGAAACACACTCTGCTTTTGAGAAAAGAAAACTCTTCTACTCTACTGTGTTTCCTATAGGTCCAGAACAGTGAGCTTGCTCAGAATAAAAGAACTGTGCTTCCTACACACACGGGCCATATTTACTTCAACTCTGCTTAGGAAACTGACAAGAACAGTAGCATCTCTTCAGTCCAATACACTGTACTTGCTGGAAACAGACGCGAGTGCTATTTGCACTGTGTGGCAAATGGATCTCCATAGTGACTCTTCTTACCCAGAAAACAACTCTTGCTCATACGACCAGAAACTGTCTGTGATTCAACTCTATTTCTGACTGGAAATCAAACACTAGCTCGCCTTACAAGAAACACACTCTGCTTTTGAGAAAAGAAAACTCTTCTACTCTACTGTGTTTCCTATAGGTCCAGAACAGTGAGCTTGCTCAGTACAAAAACACTGTGCTTCCTACACACACGGGCCATATCTACTTCAACTCTGCTTAGGAAACTGACAAGAACAGTAGCTTCTCTTCAGTCCAATACACTGTACTAGCTTGGAACAGACGCGAGTGCTATTTGCACTGAGTATGGCAATGGGAGCACAATATTGACTCTTCTTACCAGAAAACAACTCTTGCTCTTGGAATAGAAACAGCATGTGATTCCACTCCATTTCTGACAGGGAAACAAACACTAGCTCGCCTTACAAGAAACACACTCTGCTTTTGAGAAAAGAGCACTCTTCTACTCTAATGTGTTTCCTGTAGGGCCAGAACAGTGTGCTTGCTCAGAACAAAAACCTGTGCTTCCTACACACATGGGCCATATCTACTTCAACTCTGCTTAGGAAACTGTCAAGAACAGTAGATTCTCTTCCGTCCAATACACTGTACTTGCTGGGAACCGACGCGAGTGCTATTTGCACTGTGTATGGCAATGGTAGCACAATAGTGACTCTTCTTACCAGAAAACAACTCTTGCTCATAGGAACAGAAACTGCAAGTGATTCAACTCCATTTCTGACCGGGAAACAAACACTAGCTCGCCTCACAAGAAACACACTCTGCTTTTGAGAAAAGAGCACTCTTCTAATCTACTGTGTTTCCTATAGGGGCAGAACAGAGAGCTTGCTCAGAACAAAAGAACTGTGCTTCCTACACACACGGGCCATATCTACTTCAACTCTGCTTAGGAAACTGACAAGAACAGTAGCTTCTCTTCAGTTCAATACACTGTACTTGCTGGGAACAGACGCGAGTGCTATTTGCACTGTGTGTCAAATGGATCACAATAGTGACTCTTCTTACCAGAAAAAAAACTCTTGCTCGTAGGACCAGAAACTGCATTAGACTCAGCTCCATTTCTGACTGGGAAACATACACTAGCTCGCCTTACGAGAAACACACTCTACTTTAGAGAAAAGAGCACTCTTCTACTCTACTGTGTTTCTTGTAGGGCCAGAACAGTGAGCTTGCTCTGAACAAAAGAACTGTGCTTCCTACACAAACGGGCCGTATCTACCGCAAATCTGCTTAGGAAACTGACAAGAACAGGAGCTTCTCCTCAGTCCAATACACTGTACTTGCTTGGAACAGACGCGAGTGCTATTTGCAGTGTGTATAGCAATGGGAGCACAATAGTGACACTTCTTACCAGAAAACAACTCTTGCTCGTAGGAATAGAAACAGCATGTGATTCCACTCCATTTCTGACTGAGAAACAAACAATAGCTCTTCTTCCAAGAAAGACACTCTGCTTTTGAGAAAAGAGCACTCTTCTACTCTACTGTGTTTCCTATAGGGCCATAACAGTGAGCTTGCTCAGAATAAAAGAACTGTGCTTCCTAAACACACGGGCCATATCTCCTACAACTCTGCTTAGGAAACTGACAAGAACAGTAGCTTCTCTTCAGTCCAATACACTGTACTTGCTGAGAACAGACGGGAGTGCTATTTGTACTGTGTATGGCAATGGAGGCGCAATAGTGACTCTTCTTACCAGAGAACAACTCTTGCTCGTAGGACCAGAAACTGCAAGAGATTCAATTCCTTTTCTGACTGGGAAACAAACACTAGCTCGCCTGAAAAGAAACACACTCTGCTTTTGCGAAAAGAGCACTCTTCTACTCTACTGTTTTTTCTATAGCGCCAGAACAGTAAGCTTGCTTTGAACAGAAGAACTGTGCTTCCTACACACACGGGCCATATCTCCTTCAACTCTGCTTAGGAAACTGACAAGAACAGGAGCTTCTCTTCAGTCCAATACACTGTACTTGCTGGGAAGAGACACGAGTGCTGTTTGCACTGTGTATGGCAATGGGAGCACAGTAGTGACTCTTCTTACCAGAAAACAACTCTTGCTCATAAGACCAGAAACTGCATGAGATTCAACTCCATTTCTGACTGGAAACAAACACTAGCTCGCCTTACAAGAAACACACTCTGCTTTTGAGAAAAGAGCACTCATCTACTCTACTGTGTTTTCTATGGGGCCAGAACAGTGAGCTTGCTCAGTACAAAAACACTGTGCTTCCTACACACACGGTCCATATCTAGTTCAACTCTGCTTAGGAAACTGACAAGAACGGTAGCTTCTCTTCAGTCCAATACACTGTACTTGCTGGGAACAGACGCGAGTGCTATTTGCACTGTGTGGCAAATGGATCGCAATAGTGACTCTTCTTACGCAGCAAACAACTCTTGCTCATACGACCAGAAACTGTATGTGATTCAACTCTATTTCTGACTGGGAAACAAACACTAGGTCACGTTACAATAAACACACTGTGCTTTTGAGAAAAGAGCACTCTTCTACTCTACTGTGTTTCCTATAGGGCCAGAACAGTGAGCTTGCTCAGTACAAAATAACTGTTCTTCCTAAACACACGGGCCATATCTACTTCAATTCTGCTTAGGAAACTGACAAGAACAGAAGCTTCTCTTCCGTCCAATACACTGTACTTTCTGGGAAGAGATGCGAGTGCTATTTGCATTGTGTATGGCAATGGGAGCGCAATAGTGACTCTTCTTACCAGAAAACAACTCTTGCTCATAGGACCAGAAACTGCAAGTGATTCAACTCCATTTCTGACAGGGAAACAAACACTAGCTCGCCTTACAAGAAACCCACTTTGCTTTTGAGAAAAGAGCACTCTTCCACTCTACAGTGTTTGCTTTAGGGCCAGAATAGTGAGCTTGATCAGAAAAATGAGCTGTGCTTCCTACACACGGGCCATATCTACTTCAACTCTCCTTAGGAAACTTACAAGAACAGTAGCTTCTTTTCAGTCCAATACACTGCACTTGCTGGGAACAGATGCGAGAGCTTTTTGCACTGTGTATGTCAATGGGAGCGCAAAAGTGACACTTCTTACCAGAAAACAACTCTTGCTCGTAGGACCAGAAACTGCATGTGACTCAACTCCATTTCTGACTGGGAAACAAACACTAGCTTGCCGCACAAGAAAAACACTCTGCTTTTGAGAAAAGAGCATTCTTCTACTCTACTGTGTTTCCTATAGTGGCAGAACAGTGAGCATTCTCAGAATAAAAGAACTGTGCTTCCTATACACACAGGCCATATCTACTGCAACTCTACTTAGGAAACTGACAAGAACAGTAGCATCTCTTCAGTCCAATACACTGTACTTGCTGGGAACAGACGCGAGTGTTATTTGCAGTGTGTGGCAAATGGATCGCAATAGTGATTCTTCTTACCAGAAAACAACTCTTGCTTGTAGGACCAGAAACAGCATGTGATTCAACTCCATTTCTGACTGGGAAACAAACACTAGCTCGCCTTACGAGAAACACACTCTACTTTTGAGAAAAGAGCACTCTTCTACTCTACTGTGTTTCTTGTAGGGCCAGAACAGTGAGCTTGCTCTGAACAAAAGAACTGTGCTTCCTATACAAACGGGCCATATCTACCTCAAATCTGCTTAGGAAACTGAACAAGAACAGGAGCTTCTCTTCAGTCCAATACACTGTACTCGATGGGAACAGACTTGAGTGCTATTTGCACTCTGTATGGCAATGGGAGCACAATAGTGACTCTTCTTACCAGAAAACAACTCTTGCTCGTAGGAATAGAAACAGCATGTGAATCCAGTCCATTTCTGACTGGGAAACAAACACTAGCTCGCCTTACAAGAAACACACTCTGCTTTTGAGAAAAGACCACTCTTCTACTCTACTGTGTTTCTATAGGGGCAGAACAGTGAGCTTGCTCAGAACAAATGATCTGTGCTTCCTACACACACGGGCCATATCTACTTCAACTCTGCTTAGGAAACTGACAAGAACAGTAGGTTCTCTTCAGTCCAATACATTGTAATTGCTGGGAACAGACGTGAGTGCTATTTGCACTGTGTGGCAAATGGATCGCAATAGTGAGTCTTCTTACCAGAAAACAACTCTTGCTCATACGACCAGAAACTGTATGTGATTCAACTCTATTTCTGACCTGGAAACAAACACTAGCTCGCCTTACAAGAAACACACTCTGCTTTTGAGAAAAGAGCACTCTTCTACTCTACTGTGTTTCCTATAGGGCCAGAACAGTGAGCTTGCTCAGAACAAAAGAACTGTGCTTCCTACACACACGGGCCACATCTACTTCAACTCTAGTTAGGAAACAAACAAGAACAGTAGCATCTCTTCAGTCCAATACACTGTACTTGCTGGGAACAGACGCGAGTGCTATTTGCACTGTGTGGCAAATGGATCGCAATAGTGATTCTTCTTACCAGAAAACAACTCTTGCTCGTAGGACCAGAAACAGCATGTGATTCAACTCCATTTCTGACTGGGAAACAAACACTAGCTGCCTTACAAGAAACACAATCTACTTTTGAGAAAAGAGCACTCTTCTACTCTACTGTGTTTTCTATAGGGCCAGAACAGTGAGCTTGCTCTGAACAAAAGAACTGTGCTTCCTACACACACGCGCCATATCTACCTCAAATCTGCTTAGGAAACTGACAAAAACAGTAGCTTCTCCTCAGTCCAATACACTGTACTTGCTGGGAACAGACACAAGTGATATTTGCACTGTGTATGGCAATGGGAGCACAATAGTGACTCTTCTTACCAGAAAACAACTCTTGCTCATAGGAATAGAAACAGCATGTGATTCCACTCCATTTCTGACTGAGAAACAAACAATAGCTCCTCTTACAAGAAACACACTCTGCTTTTGAGAAAAGAGCACTCTTCTACTCTACTGTGTTTCCTATAGGGCCAGAACAGTGAGCTTGCTCAGAATAAAAGAACTGTGCTTCCTAAACACACGGGCCATATCTACCTCAAATCTGCTTAGGAAACTGACAAGAACAGTAGCTTCTCTTCAGTCCAATACACTGTACTTGCTGAGAACAGACGCGAGTGCTATTTGTACTGTGTATGACAATGGAGGCGCAATAGTGACTCTTCTTACCAGAGAACAACTCTTGCTCGTAGGACCAGAAACTGCAAGAGATTCAACTCCTTTTCTGACTGGGAAACAAACACTAGCTCGCCTTACAAGAAACACACTCTGCTTTTGAGAAAAGAGCACTCTTCTACTCTACTGTTTTTTCTATAGGGCCAGTACAGTAAGCTTACTCTGAACAGAAGAACTGTGCTTCCTACACACACGGGCCATATCTCCTTCAACTCTGCTTAGGAAGCTGACAAGAACAGGAGCTTCTCTTCAGTCCAATACACTGTAATTGCTGGGAAGAGACACGAGTGCTGTTTGCACTGTGTATGGCAATGGGAGCACAGTAGTGACTCTTCTTACCAGAAAACAACTCTTGCTCGTAAGACCAGAAACTGCATGAGATTCAACTCCATTTCTGACTGGGAAAAAAACACTAGCTCGCCTTACAAGAAACACACTCTGCTTTTGAGAAAAGAGCACTCATCTACTCTATTGTGTTTTCTATAGGGCCAGAACAGTGAGCTTGCTCAGTACAAAAAAACTGTGCTTCCTACACACACGGCCATATCTACTTCAACTCTGCTTAGGAAACTGACAAGAACAGTAGCTTCTCTTCAGTCCAATACACTGTACTTGCTGGGAACAGACGCGAGTGCTATTTGCAGTGTGTATGGCAATGGGAGCACAATAGTGACTCTTCTTACCAGAAAACAACTCTTGCTCTTGGAATAGAAACAGCATGTGATTCCACTCCATTTCTGACTGGGAAACAAACACTAGCTCGCCTTACAAGAAACACACTCTGCTTTTGAGAAAAGAGCACTCTTCTACTCTAATGTGTTTCCTGTAGGGCCAGAACAGTGTGCTTGCTCAGAACAAAAACCTGTGCTTCCTACACACATGGGCCATATCTACTTCAACTCTGCTTAGGAAACTGTCAAGAACAGTAGATTCTCTTCCGTCCAATACACTGTACTTGCTGGGAACCGACGCGAGTGCTATTTGCACTGTGTATGGCAATGGTAGCACAATAGTGACTCTTCTTACCAGAAAACAACTCTTGCTCATAGGAACAGAAACTGCAAGTGATTCAACTCCATTTCTGACCGGGAAACAAACACTAGCTCGCCTCACAAGAAACACACTCTGCTTTTGAGAAAAGAGCACTCTTCTAATCTACTGTGTTCCTATAGGGGCAGAACAGAGAGCTTGCTCAGAACAAAAGAACTGTGCTTCCTACACACACGGGCCATATCTACTTCAACTCTGCTTAGGAAACTGACAAGAACAGTAGCTTCTCTTCAGTTCAATACACTGTACTTGCTGGGAACAGACGCGAGTGCTATTTGCACTGTGTGTCAAATGGATCACAATAGTGACTCTTCTTACCAGAAAAAAAACTCTTGCTCGTAGGACCAGAAACTGCATTAGACTCAGCTCCATTTCTGACTGGGAAACATACACTAGCTCGCCTTACGAGAAACACACTCTACTTTAGAGAAAAGAGCACTCTTCTACTCTACTGTGTTTCTTGTAGGGCCAGAACAGTGAGCTTGCTCTGAACAAAAGAACTGTGCTTCCTACACAAACGGGCCGTATCTACCGCAAATCTGCTTAGGAAACTGACAAGAACAGGAGCTTCTCTTCAGTCCAATACACTGTACTTGCTTGGAACAGACGCGAGTGCTATTTGCAGTGTGTATGGCAATGGGAGCACAATAGTGACACTTCTTACCAGAAAACAACTCTTGCTCGTAGGAATAGAAACAGCATGTGATTCCACTCCATTTCTGACTGAGAAACAAACAATAGCTCTTCTTCCAAGAAAGACACTCTGCTTTTGAGAAAAGAGCACTCTTTTACTCTACTGTGTTTCCTATAGGGCCATAACAGTGAGCTTGCTCAGAATAAAAGAACTGTGCTTCCTAAACACACGGGCCATATCTCCTACAACTCTGCTTAGGAAACTGACAAGAACAGTAGCTTCTCTTCAGTCCAATACACTGTACTTGCTGAGAACAGACGCGAGTGCTATTTGTACTGTGTATGGCAATGGAGGCGCAATAGTGACTCTTCTTACCAGAGAACAACTCTTGCTCGTAGGACCAGAAACTGCAAGAGATTCAATTCCTTTTCTGACTGGAAAACAAACACTAGCTCGCCTGAAAAGAAACACACTCTGCTTTAGAGAAAAGAGCACTCTTCTACTCTACTGTTTTTTCTATAGCGCCAGAACAGTAAGCTTGCTTTGAACAGAAGAACTGTGCTTCCTACACACACGGGCCATATCTCCTTCAACTCTGCTCAGGAAACTGACAAGAACAGGAGCTTCTCTTCAGTCCAATACACTGTACTTGCTGGGAAGAGACACGAGTGCTGTTTGCACTGTGTATGGCAATGGGAGCACAGTAGTGACTCTTCTTACCAGAAAACAACTCTTGCTCATAAGACCAGAAACTGCATGAGATTCAACTCCATTTCTGACTGGTAAACAAACACTAGCTCGCCTTACAAGAAACACACTCTGCTTTTGAGAAAAGAGCACTCATCTACTCTATTGTGTTTTCTATGGGGCCAGAACAGTGAGCTTGCTCAGTACAAAAACACTGTGCTTCCTACACACACGGGCCATATCTAGTACAACTCTGCTTAGGAAACTGACAAGAACGGTAGCTTCTCTTCAGTCCAATACACTGTACTTGCTGGGAACAGACGCGAGTGCTATTTGCACTGTGTGGCAAATGGATCGCAATAGTGACTCTTCTTACCCAGAAAACAACTCTTGCTCATACGACCAGAAACTGTATGTGATTCAACTCTATTTCTGACTGGGAAACAAACACTAGGTCACGTTACAATAAACACACTGTACTTTGAGAAAAGAGCACTCTTCTACTCTACTGTGTTTCCTATAGGGCCAGAACAGTGAGCTTGCTCAGTACAAAATAACTGTTCTTCCTAAACACACGGGCCATATCTACTTCAATTCTGCTTAGGAAACTGACAAGAACAGAAGCTTCTCTTCCGTCCAATACACTGTACTTTCTGGGAAGAGATGCAAGTGCTATTTGCACTGTGTATGGCAATGGGAGCGCAATAGTGACTCTTCTTACCAGAAAACAACTCTTGCTCATAGGACCAGAAACTGCAAGTGATTCAACTCCATTTCTGACAGGGAAACAAACACTAGCTCGCCTTACAAGAAACCCACTTTGCTTTTGAGAAAAGAGCACTCTTCCACTCTACAGTGTTTGCTTTAGGGCCAGAATAGTGAGCTTGATCAGAAAAAATGAGCTGTGCTTCCTACACACACGGGCCATATCTACTTCAACTCTCCTTAGGAAACTTACAAGAACAGTAGCTTCTTTTCAGTCCAATACACTGCACTTGCTGGGAACAGATGCGAGAGCTTTTTGCACTGTGTATGTCAATGGGAGCGCAAAAGTGACACTTCTTACCAGAAAACAACTCTTGCTCGTAGGACCAGAAACTGCATGTGATTCAACTCCATTTCTGACTGGGAAACAAACACTAGCTTGCCGCACAAGAAACACACTCTGCTTTTGAGAAAAGAGCATTCTTCTACTCTACTGTGTTTCCTATAAGGGCAGAACAGTGAGCATTCTTAGAATAAAAGAACTGTGCTTCCTATACACACAGGCCATATCTACTGCAACTCTACTTAGGAAACTGACAAGAACAGTAGCATCTCTTCAGTCCAATACACAGTACTTGCTGGGAACAGACGTAAGTCCTATTTGCACTGTGTGGCAAATGGTTCGCAATTGTCACTCTTCTTACCAGAAAACAACTCTTGCTCATAGCACCAGAAACTGCATGTGATTCCACTCCATTTCTGACTGGGAAACAAACGCTAGCTCGCCTTACAAGAAACACACTCTGCTTTTGAGAAAAGAGCACTCTTCTACTTTACTGTATTTTCTATAGGGCCAGAACAGTGAGCTTGCTCAGTACAAAAAAACTGTGCTTCCTACACACGGGCCATATCTACTTCAACTGTGCTTAGGAAACTGACAAGAACAGTAGCTTCTCTTCTATCTAATACTCTGTACTTGCTGGGAACAGACGCGAGTGCTATTTGCACTGTTTATGGCAATGGGAGCACAATAGTGACTCTTCTTACCAGAAAACAACTCTTGCTCATAGGAACAGAAACTGCAAGTGATTCAACTCTATTTCTGACTGGAAATCAAACACTAGCTCGCCTTACAAGAAACACACTCTGCTTTTGAGAAAAGAAAACTCTTCTACTCTACTGTGTTTCCTATAGGTCCAGAACAGTGAGCTTGCTCAGAATAAAAGAACTGTGCTTCCTACACACACGGGCCATATTTACTTCAACTCTGCTTAGGAAACTGACAAGAACAGTAGCATCTCTTCAGTCCAATACACTGTACTTGCTGGAAACAGACGCGAGTGCTATTTGCACTGTGTGGCAAATGGATCTCCATAGTGACTCTTCTTACCCAGAAAACAACTCTTGCTCATACGACCAGAAACTGTCTGTGATTCAACTCTATTTCTGACTGGAAATCAAACACTAGCTCGCCTTACAAGAAACACACTCTGCTTTTGAGAAAAGAAAACTCTTCTACTCTACTGTGTTTCCTATAGGTCCAGAACAGTGAGCTTGCTCAGTACAAAAACACTGTGCTTCCTACACACACGGGCCATATCTACTTCAACTCTGCTTAGGAAACTGACAAGAACAGTAGCTTCTCTTCAGTCCAATACACTGTACTAGCTTGGAACAGACGCGAGTGCTATTTGCACTGAGTATGGCAATGGGAGCACAATATTGACTCTTCTTACCAGAAAACAACTCTTGCTCTTGGAATAGAAACAGCATGTGATTCCACTCCATTTCTGACAGGGAAACAAACACTAGCTCGCCTTACAAGAAACACACTCTGCTTTTGAGAAAAGAGCACTCTTCTACTCTAATGTGTTTCCTGTAGGGCCAGAACAGTGTGCTTGCTCAGAACAAAAACCTGTGCTTCCTACACACATGGGCCATATCTACTTCAACTCTGCTTAGGAAACTGTCAAGAACAGTAGATTCTCTTCCGTCCAATACACTGTACTTGCTGGGAACCGACGCGAGTGCTATTTGCACTGTGTATGGCAATGGTAGCACAATAGTGACTCTTCTTACCAGAAAACAACTCTTGCTCATAGGAACAGAAACTGCAAGTGATTCAACTCCATTTCTGACCGGGAAACAAACACTAGCTCGCCTCACAAGAAACACACTCTGCTTTTGAGAAAAGAGCACTCTTCTAATCTACTGTGTTTCCTATAGGGGCAGAACAGAGAGCTTGCTCAGAACAAAAGAACTGTGCTTCCTACACACACGGGCCATATCTACTTCAACTCTGCTTAGGAAACTGACAAGAACAGTAGCTTCTCTTCAGTTCAATACACTGTACTTGCTGGGAACAGACGCGAGTGCTATTTGCACTGTGTGTCAAATGGATCACAATAGTGACTCTTCTTACCAGAAAAAAAACTCTTGCTCGTAGGACCAGAAACTGCATTAGACTCAGCTCCATTTCTGACTGGGAAACATACACTAGCTCGCCTTACGAGAAACACACTCTACTTTTGAGAAAAGAGCACTCTTCTACTCTACTGTGTTTCTTGTAGGGCCAGAACAGTGAGCTTGCTCTGAACAAAAGAACTGTGCTTCCTACACAAACGGGCCGTATCTACCGCAAATCTGCTTAGGAAACTGACAAGAACAGGAGCTTCTCCTCAGTCCAATACACTGTACTTGCTTGGAACAGACGCGAGTGCTATTTGCAGTGTGTATAGCAATGGGAGCACAATAGTGACACTTCTTACCAGAAAACAACTCTTGCTCGTAGGAATAGAAACAGCATGTGATTCCACTCCATTTCTGACTGAGAAACAAACAATAGCTCTTCTTCCAAGAAAGACACTCTGCTTTTGAGAAAAGAGCACTCTTCTACTCTACTGTGTTTCCTATAGGGCCATAACAGTGAGCTTGCTCAGAATAAAAGAACTGTGCTTCCTAAACACACGGGCCATATCTCCTACAACTCTGCTTAGGAAACTGACAAGAACAGTAGCTTCTCTTCAGTCCAATACACTGTACTTGCTGAGAACAGACGGGAGTGCTATTTGTACTGTGTATGGCAATGGAGGCGCAATAGTGACTCTTCTTACCAGAGAACAACTCTTGCTCGTAGGACCAGAAACTGCAAGAGATTCAATTCCTTTTCTGACTGGGAAACAAACACTAGCTCGCCTGAAAAGAAACACACTCTGCTTTTGCGAAAAGAGCACTCTTCTACTCTACTGTTTTTTCTATAGCGCCAGAACAGTAAGCTTGCTTTGAACAGAAGAACTGTGCTTCCTACACACACGGGCCATATCTCCTTCAACTCTGCTTAGGAAACTGACAAGAACAGGAGCTTCTCTTCAGTCCAATACACTGTACTTGCTGGGAAGAGACACGAGTGCTGTTTGCACTGTGTATGGCAATGGGAGCACAGTAGTGACTCTTCTTACCAGAAAACAACTCTTGCTCATAAGACCAGAAACTGCATGAGATTCAACTCCATTTCTGACTGGAAACAAACACTAGCTCGCCTTACAAGAAACACACTCTGCTTTTGAGAAAAGAGCACTCATCTACTCTACTGTGTTTTCTATGGGGCCAGAACAGTGAGCTTGCTCAGTACAAAAACACTGTGCTTCCTACACACACGGTCCATATCTAGTTCAACTCTGCTTAGGAAACTGACAAGAACGGTAGCTTCTCTTCAGTCCAATACACTGTACTTGCTGGGAACAGACGCGAGTGCTATTTGCACTGTGTGGCAAATGGATCGCAATAGTGACTCTTCTTACGCAGCAAACAACTCTTGCTCATACGACCAGAAACTGTATGTGATTCAACTCTATTTCTGACTGGGAAACAAACACTAGGTCACGTTACAATAAACACACTGTGCTTTTGAGAAAAGAGCACTCTTCTACTCTACTGTGTTTCCTATAGGGCCAGAACAGTGAGCTTGCTCAGTACAAAATAACTGTTCTTCCTAAACACACGGGCCATATCTACTTCAATTCTGCTTAGGAAACTGACAAGAACAGAAGCTTCTCTTCCGTCCAATACACTGTACTTTCTGGGAAGAGATGCGAGTGCTATTTGCATTGTGTATGGCAATGGGAGCGCAATAGTGACTCTTCTTACCAGAAAACAACTCTTGCTCATAGGACCAGAAACTGCAAGTGATTCAACTCCATTTCTGACAGGGAAACAAACACTAGCTCGCCTTACAAGAAACCCACTTTGCTTTTGAGAAAAGAGCACTCTTCCACTCTACAGTGTTTGCTTTAGGGCCAGAATAGTGAGCTTGATCAGAAAAATGAGCTGTGCTTCCTACACACGGGCCATATCTACTTCAACTCTCCTTAGGAAACTTACAAGAACAGTAGCTTCTTTTCAGTCCAATACACTGCACTTGCTGGGAACAGATGCGAGAGCTTTTTGCACTGTGTATGTCAATGGGAGCGCAAAAGTGACACTTCTTACCAGAAAACAACTCTTGCTCGTAGGACCAGAAACTGCATGTGACTCAACTCCATTTCTGACTGGGAAACAAACACTAGCTTGCCGCACAAGAAAAACACTCTGCTTTTGAGAAAAGAGCATTCTTCTACTCTACTGTGTTTCCTATAGTGGCAGAACAGTGAGCATTCTCAGAATAAAAGAACTGTGCTTCCTATACACACAGGCCATATCTACTGCAACTCTACTTAGGAAACTGACAAGAACAGTAGCATCTCTTCAGTCCAATACACTGTACTTGCTGGGAACAGACGCGAGTGTTATTTGCAGTGTGTGGCAAATGGATCGCAATAGTGATTCTTCTTACCAGAAAACAACTCTTGCTTGTAGGACCAGAAACAGCATGTGATTCAACTCCATTTCTGACTGGGAAACAAACACTAGCTCGCCTTACGAGAAACACACTCTACTTTTGAGAAAAGAGCACTCTTCTACTCTACTGTGTTTCTTGTAGGGCCAGAACAGTGAGCTTGCTCTGAACAAAAGAACTGTGCTTCCTATACAAACGGGCCATATCTACCTCAAATCTGCTTAGGAAACTGAACAAGAACAGGAGCTTCTCTTCAGTCCAATACACTGTACTCGATGGGAACAGACTTGAGTGCTATTTGCACTGTGTATGGCAATGGGAGCACAATAGTGACTCTTCTTACCAGAAAACAACTCTTGCTCGTAGGAATAGAAACAGCATGTGAATCCAGTCCATTTCTGACTGGGAAACAAACACTAGCTCGCCTTACAAGAAACACACTCTGCTTTTGAGAAAAGACCACTCTTCTACTCTACTGTGTTTCTATAGGGGCAGAACAGTGAGCTTGCTCAGAACAAATGATCTGTGCTTCCTACACACACGGGCCATATCTACTTCAACTCTGCTTAGGAAACTGACAAGAACAGTAGGTTCTCTTCAGTCCAATACATTGTAATTGCTGGGAACAGACGTGAGTGCTATTTGCACTGTGTGGCAAATGGATCGCAATAGTGAGTCTTCTTACCAGAAAACAACTCTTGCTCATACGACCAGAAACTGTATGTGATTCAACTCTATTTCTGACCTGGAAACAAACACTAGCTCGCCTTACAAGAAACACACTCTGCTTTTGAGAAAAGAGCACTCTTCTACTCTACTGTGTTTCCTATAGGGCCAGAACAGTGAGCTTGCTCAGAACAAAAGAACTGTGCTTCCTACACACACGGGCCACATCTACTTCAACTCTAGTTAGGAAACAAACAAGAACAGTAGCATCTCTTCAGTCCAATACACTGTACTTGCTGGGAACAGACGCGAGTGCTATTTGCACTGTGTGGCAAATGGATCGCAATAGTGATTCTTCTTACCAGAAAACAACTCTTGCTCGTAGGACCAGAAACAGCATGTGATTCAACTCCATTTCTGACTGGGAAACAAACACTAGCTGCCTTACAAGAAACACAATCTACTTTTGAGAAAAGAGCACTCTTCTACTCTACTGTGTTTTCTATAGGGCCAGAACAGTGAGCTTGCTCTGAACAAAAGAACTGTGCTTCCTACACAAACGGGCCGTATCTACCGCAAATCTGCTTAGGAAACTGACAAGAACAGGAGCTTCTCCTCAGTCCAATACACTGTACTTGCTTGGAACAGACGCGAGTGCTATTTGCAGTGTGTATAGCAATGGGAGCACAATAGTGACACTTCTTACCAGAAAACAACTCTTGCTCGTAGGAATAGAAACAGCATGTGATTCCACTCCATTTCTGACTGAGAAACAAACAATAGCTCTTCTTCCAAGAAAGACACTCTGCTTTTGAGAAAAGAGCACTCTTCTACTCTACTGTGTTTCCTATAGGGCCATAACAGTGAGCTTGCTCAGAATAAAAGAACTGTGCTTCCTAAACACACGGGCCATATCTCCTACAACTCTGCTTAGGAAACTGACAAGAACAGTAGCTTCTCTTCAGTCCAATACACTGTACTTGCTGAGAACAGACGGGAGTGCTATTTGTACTGTGTATGGCAATGGAGGCGCAATAGTGACTCTTCTTACCAGAGAACAACTCTTGCTCGTAGGACCAGAAACTGCAAGAGATTCAATTCCTTTTCTGACTGGGAAACAAACACTAGCTCGCCTGAAAAGAAACACACTCTGCTTTTGCGAAAAGAGCACTCTTCTACTCTACTGTTTTTTCTATAGCGCCAGAACAGTAAGCTTGCTTTGAACAGAAGAACTGTGCTTCCTACACACACGGGCCATATCTCCTTCAACTCTGCTTAGGAAACTGACAAGAACAGGAGCTTCTCTTCAGTCCAATACACTGTACTTGCTGGGAAGAGACACGAGTGCTGTTTGCACTGTGTATGGCAATGGGAGCACAGTAGTGACTCTTCTTACCAGAAAACAACTCTTGCTCATAAGACCAGAAACTGCATGAGATTCAACTCCATTTCTGACTGGAAACAAACACTAGCTCGCCTTACAAGAAACACACTCTGCTTTTGAGAAAAGAGCACTCATCTACTCTACTGTGTTTTCTATGGGGCCAGAACAGTGAGCTTGCTCAGTACAAAAACACTGTGCTTCCTACACACACGGTCCATATCTAGTTCAACTCTGCTTAGGAAACTGACAAGAACGGTAGCTTCTCTTCAGTCCAATACACTGTACTTGCTGGGAACAGACGCGAGTGCTATTTGCACTGTGTGGCAAATGGATCGCAATAGTGACTCTTCTTACGCAGCAAACAACTCTTGCTCATACGACCAGAAACTGTATGTGATTCAACTCTATTTCTGACTGGGAAACAAACACTAGGTCACGTTACAATAAACACACTGTGCTTTTGAGAAAAGAGCACTCTTCTACTCTACTGTGTTTCCTATAGGGCCAGAACAGTGAGCTTGCTCAGTACAAAATAACTGTTCTTCCTAAACACACGGGCCATATCTACTTCAATTCTGCTTAGGAAACTGACAAGAACAGAAGCTTCTCTTCCGTCCAATACACTGTACTTTCTGGGAAGAGATGCGAGTGCTATTTGCATTGTGTATGGCAATGGGAGCGCAATAGTGACTCTTCTTACCAGAAAACAACTCTTGCTCATAGGACCAGAAACTGCAAGTGATTCAACTCCATTTCTGACAGGGAAACAAACACTAGCTCGCCTTACAAGAAACCCACTTTGCTTTTGAGAAAAGAGCACTCTTCCACTCTACAGTGTTTGCTTTAGGGCCAGAATAGTGAGCTTGATCAGAAAAATGAGCTGTGCTTCCTACACACGGGCCATATCTACTTCAACTCTCCTTAGGAAACTTACAAGAACAGTAGCTTCTTTTCAGTCCAATACACTGCACTTGCTGGGAACAGATGCGAGAGCTTTTTGCACTGTGTATGTCAATGGGAGCGCAAAAGTGACACTTCTTACCAGAAAACAACTCTTGCTCGTAGGACCAGAAACTGCATGTGACTCAACTCCATTTCTGACTGGGAAACAAACACTAGCTTGCCGCACAAGAAAAACACTCTGCTTTTGAGAAAAGAGCATTCTTCTACTCTACTGTGTTTCCTATAGTGGCAGAACAGTGAGCATTCTCAGAATAAAAGAACTGTGCTTCCTATACACACAGGCCATATCTACTGCAACTCTACTTAGGAAACTGACAAGAACAGTAGCATCTCTTCAGTCCAATACACTGTACTTGCTGGGAACAGACGCGAGTGTTATTTGCAGTGTGTGGCAAATGGATCGCAATAGTGATTCTTCTTACCAGAAAACAACTCTTGCTTGTAGGACCAGAAACAGCATGTGATTCAACTCCATTTCTGACTGGGAAACAAACACTAGCTCGCCTTACGAGAAACACACTCTACTTTTGAGAAAAGAGCACTCTTCTACTCTACTGTGTTTCTTGTAGGGCCAGAACAGTGAGCTTGCTCTGAACAAAAGAACTGTGCTTCCTATACAAACGGGCCATATCTACCTCAAATCTGCTTAGGAAACTGAACAAGAACAGGAGCTTCTCTTCAGTCCAATACACTGTACTCGATGGGAACAGACTTGAGTGCTATTTGCACTGTGTATGGCAATGGGAGCACAATAGTGACTCTTCTTACCAGAAAACAACTCTTGCTCGTAGGAATAGAAACAGCATGTGAATCCAGTCCATTTCTGACTGGGAAACAAACACTAGCTCGCCTTACAAGAAACACACTCTGCTTTTGAGAAAAGACCACTCTTCTACTCTACTGTGTTTCTATAGGGGCAGAACAGTGAGCTTGCTCAGAACAAATGATCTGTGCTTCCTACACACACGGGCCATATCTACTTCAACTCTGCTTAGGAAACTGACAAGAACAGTAGGTTCTCTTCAGTCCAATACATTGTAATTGCTGGGAACAGACGTGAGTGCTATTTGCACTGTGTGGCAAATGGATCGCAATAGTGAGTCTTCTTACCAGAAAACAACTCTTGCTCATACGACCAGAAACTGTATGTGATTCAACTCTATTTCTGACCTGGAAACAAACACTAGCTCGCCTTACAAGAAACACACTCTGCTTTTGAGAAAAGAGCACTCTTCTACTCTACTGTGTTTCCTATAGGGCCAGAACAGTGAGCTTGCTCAGAACAAAAGAACTGTGCTTCCTACACACACGGGCCACATCTACTTCAACTCTAGTTAGGAAACAAACAAGAACAGTAGCATCTCTTCAGTCCAATACACTGTACTTGCTGGGAACAGACGCGAGTGCTATTTGCACTGTGTGGCAAATGGATCGCAATAGTGATTCTTCTTACCAGAAAACAACTCTTGCTCGTAGGACCAGAAACAGCATGTGATTCAACTCCATTTCTGACTGGGAAACAAACACTAGCTGCCTTACAAGAAACACAATCTACTTTTGAGAAAAGAGCACTCTTCTACTCTACTGTGTTTTCTATAGGGCCAGAACAGTGAGCTTGCTCTGAACAAAAGAACTGTGCTTCCTACACACACGCGCCATATCTACCTCAAATCTGCTTAGGAAACTGACAAAAACAGTAGCTTCTCCTCAGTCCAATACACTGTACTTGCTGGGAACAGACACAAGTGATATTTGCACTGTGTATGGCAATGGGAGCACAATAGTGACTCTTCTTACCAGAAAACAACTCTTGCTCATAGGAATAGAAACAGCATGTGATTCCACTCCATTTCTGACTGAGAAACAAACAATAGCTCCTCTTACAAGAAACACACTCTGCTTTTGAGAAAAGAGCACTCTTCTACTCTACTGTGTTTCCTATAGGGCCAGAACAGTGAGCTTGCTCAGAATAAAAGAACTGTGCTTCCTAAACACACGGGCCATATCTACCTCAAATCTGCTTAGGAAACTGACAAGAACAGTAGCTTCTCTTCAGTCCAATACACTGTACTTGCTGAGAACAGACGCGAGTGCTATTTGTACTGTGTATGACAATGGAGGCGCAATAGTGACTCTTCTTACCAGAGAACAACTCTTGCTCGTAGGACCAGAAACTGCAAGAGATTCAACTCCTTTTCTGACTGGGAAACAAACACTAGCTCGCCTTACAAGAAACACACTCTGCTTTTGAGAAAAGAGCACTCTTCTACTCTACTGTTTTTTCTATAGGGCCAGTACAGTAAGCTTACTCTGAACAGAAGAACTGTGCTTCCTACACACACGGGCCATATCTCCTTCAACTCTGCTTAGGAAGCTGACAAGAACAGGAGCTTCTCTTCAGTCCAATACACTGTAATTGCTGGGAAGAGACACGAGTGCTGTTTGCACTGTGTATGGCAATGGGAGCACAGTAGTGACTCTTCTTACCAGAAAACAACTCTTGCTCGTAAGACCAGAAACTGCATGAGATTCAACTCCATTTCTGACTGGGAAACAAACACTAGCTCGCCTTACAAGAAACACACTCTGCTTTTGAGAAAAGAGCACTCATCTACTCTATTGTGTTTTCTATAGGGCCAGAACAGTGAGCTTGCTCAGTACAAAAAAACTGTGCTTCCTACACACACGGCCATATCTACTTCAACTCTGCTTAGGAAACTGACAAGAACAGTAGCTTCTCTTCAGTCCAATACACTGTACTTGCTGGGAACAGACGCGAGTGCTATTTGCAGTGTGTATGGCAATGGGAGCACAATAGTGACTCTTCTTACCAGAAAACAACTCTTGCTCTTGGAATAGAAACAGCATGTGATTCCACTCCATTTCTGACTGGGAAACAAACACTAGCTCACCTTACAAGAAACACACTCTGCTTTTGAGAAAAGAGCACTCTTCTACTCTACTGTGTTTCCTATAGGGCCAGAACAGTGTGCTTGCTCTGAACAAAAAAACTGTGCTTCCTACACACATGGGCCATATCTACTTCAACTCTGCTTAGGAAACTGTCAAGAACAGTAGCTTCTCTTCCGTCCAATACACTGTACTTGCTGGGAACAGACGCGAGTGCTATTTGCAGTGTGTATGGCAATGGTAGCACAATAGTGACTCTTCTTACCAGAAAACAACTCTTGCCCATAGGAACAGAAACTGCAAGTGATTCAACTCCATTTCTGACAGGGAAACAAACACTAGCTCGCCTTACAAGGAAGACACTCTGCTTTTGAGAAAAGAGCACTCTTCTACTCTACTGTGTTTCCTATAGGGCCAGAACAGTGAGCTTGCTCAGAATAAAAGAACTGTGCTTCCTAAACACACGGGCCATATCTCCTACAACTCTGCTTAGGAAACTGACAAGAACAGTAGCTTCTCTTCAGTCCAATACACTGTACTTGCTGAGAACAGACGCGAGTGCTATTTGTACTGTGTATGGCAATGGAGGCGCAATAGTGACTCTTCTTACCAGAGAACAACTTTTGCTCGTAGGACCAGAAACTGCAAGAGATTCAACTCCTTTTCTGACTGGGAAACAAACACTAGCTCGCCTGAAAAGAAACACACTCTGCTTTTGAGAAAAGAGCACTCTTCTACTCTACTGTTTTTTCTATAGCGCCAGAACAGTAAGCTTGCTTTGAACAGAAGAACTGTGCTTCCTACACACACGGGCCATATCTCCTTCAACTCTGCTTAGGAAACTGACAAGAACAGGAGCTTCTCTTCAGTCCAATACACTGTACTTGCTGGGAAGAGACACGAGTGCTGTTTGCACTGTGTATGGCAATGGGAGCACAGTAGTGACTCTTCTTACCAGAAAACAACTCTTGCTCATAAGACCAGAAACTGCATGAGATTCAACTCCATTTCTGACTGGGAAACAAACACTAGCTCGCCTTACAAGAAACACACTCTGCTTTTGAGAAAAGAGCACTCATCTACTCTACTGTGTTTTCTATGGGGCCAGAACAGTGAGCTTGCTCAGTACAAAAACACTGTGCTTCCTACACACACGGTCCATATCTAGTTCAACTCTGCTTAGGAAACTGACAAGAACGGTAGCTTCTCTTCAGTCCAATACACTGTACTTGCTGGGAACAGACGCGAGTGCTATTTGCACTGTGTGGCAAATGGATCGCAATAGTGACTCTTCTTACGCAGCAAACAACTCTTGCTCATACGACCAGAAACTGTATGTGATTCAACTCTATTTCTGACTGGGAAACAAACACTAGGTCACGTTACAATAAACACACTGTGCTTTTGAGAAAAGAGCACTCTTCTACTCTACTGTGTTTCCTATAGGGCCAGAACAGTGAGCTTGCTCAGTACAAAATAACTGTTCTTCCTAAACACACGGGCCATATCTACTTCAATTCTGCTTAGGAAACTGACAAGAACAGAAGCTTCTCTTCCGTCCAATACACTGTACTTTCTGGGAAGAGATGCGAGTGCTATTTGCACTCTGTATGGCAATGGGAGCGCAATAGTGACTCTTCTTACCAGAAAACAACTCTTGCTCATAGGACCAGAAACTGCAAGTGATTCAACTCCATTTCTGACAGGGAAACAAACACTAGCTTGCCTTACAAGAAACCCACTTTGCTTTTGAGAAAAGAGCACTCTTCCACTCTACAGTGTTTGCTTTAGGGCCAGAATAGTGAGCTTGATCAGAAAAAATGAGCTGTGCTTCCTACACACACGGGCCATATCTACTTCAACTCTCCTTAGGAAACTTACAAGAACAGTAGCTTCTTTTCAGTCCAATACACTGCACTTGCTGGGAACAGATGCGAGAGCTTTTTGCACTGTGTATGTCAATGGGAGCGCAAAAGTGACACTTCTTACCAGAAAACAACTCTTGCTCGTAGGACCAGAAACTGCATGTGACTCAACTCCATTTCTGACTGGGAAACAAACACTAGCTTGCCGCACAAGAAACACACTCTGCTTTTGAGAAAAGAGCATTCTTCTACTCTACTGTGTTTCCTATAGGGGCAGAACAGTGAGCATTCTCAGAATAAAAGAACTGTGCTTCCTATACACACAGGCCATATCTACTGCAACTCTACTTAGGAAACTGACAAGAACAGTAGCATCTCTTCAGTCCAATACACTGTACTTGCTGGGAACAGACGCGAGTGCTTTTTGCACTGTGTGGCAAATGGATCGCAATAGTGATTCTTCTTACCAGAAAACAACTCTTGCTCGTAGGACCAGAAACAGCATGTGATTCAACTCCATTTCTGACTGGGAAACAAACACTAGCTGCCTTACAAGAAACACAATCTACTTTTGAGAAAAGAGCACTCTTCTACTCTACTGTGTTTTCTATAGGGCCAGAACAGTGAGCTTGCTCTGAACAAAAGAACTGTGCTTCCTACACACACGCGCCATATCTACCTCAAATATGCTTAGGAAACTGACAAAAACAGTAACTTCTCCTCAGTCCAATACACTGTACTTGCTGGGAACAGACACGAGTGCTATTTGCACTGTGTATGGCAATGGGAGCACAATAGTGACTCTTCTTACCAGAAAACAACTCTTGCTCATAGGAATAGAAACAGCATGTGATTCCACTCCATTTCTGACTGAGAAACAAACAATAGCTCCTCTTACAAGAAACACACTCTGCTTTTGAGAAAAGAGCACTCTTCTACTCTACTGTGTTTCCTATAGGGCCAGAACAGTGAGCTTGCTCAGAATAAAAGAACTGTGCTTCCTAAACACACGGGCCATATCTACCTCAAATCTGCTTAAGAAACTGACAAGAACAGTAGCTTCTCTTCAGTCCAATACACTGTACTTGCTGAGAACAGACGCGAGTGCTATTTGTACTGTGTATGGCAATGGAGGCGCAATAGTGACTCTTCTTACCAGAGAACAACTCTTGCTCGTAGGACCAGAAACTGCAAGAGATTCAACTCCTTTTCTGACTGGGAAACAAACACTAGCTCGCCTTACAAGAAACACACTCTGCTTTTGAGAAAAGAGCACTCTTCTACTTTACTGTTTTTTCTATAGGGCCAGTACAGTAAGCTTACTCTGAACAGAAGAACTGTGCTTCCTACACACACGGGCCATATCTCCTTCAACTCTACTTAGGAAGCTGACAAGAACAGGAGCTTCTCTTCAGTCCAATACACTGTAATTGCTGGGAAGAGACACGAGTGCTGTTTGCACTGTGTATGGCAATGGGAGCACAGTAGTGACTCTTCTTACCAGAAAACAACTCTTGCTCGTAAGACCAGAAACTGCATGAGATTCAACTCCATTTCTGACTGGGAAACAAACACTAGCTCGCCTTACAAGAAACACACTCTGCTTTTGAGAAAAGAGCACTCATCTACTCTATTGTGTTTTCTATAGGGCCAGAACAGTGAGCTTGCTCAGTACAAAAACACTGTGCTTCCTACACACACGGGCCATATCTACTTCAACTCTGCTTAGGAAACTGACAAGAACAGTAGCTTCTCTTCAGTCCAATACACTGTACTTGCTGGGAACAGACGCGAGTGCTATTTGCAGTGTGTATGGCAATGGGAGCACAATAGTGACTCTTCTTACCAGAAAACAACTCTTGCTCTTGGAATAGAAACAGCATGTGATTCCACTCCATTTCTGACTGGGAAACAAACACTAGCTCACTTTACAAGAAACACACTCTGCTTTTGAGAAAAGAGCACTCTTCTACTCTACTGTGTTTCCTATAGGGCCAGAACAGTGTGCTTGCTCAGAACAAAAAAACTGTGCTTCCTACACACATGGGCCATATCTACTTCAACTCTGCTTAGGAAACTGTCAAGAACAGTAGCTTCTCTTCCGTCCAATACACTGTACTTGCTGGGAACAGACGCGAGTGCTATTTGCAGTGTGTATGGCAATGGTAGCACAATAGTGACTCTTCTTACCAGAAAACAACTCTTGCCCATAGGAACAGAAACTGCAAGTGATTCAACTCCATTTCTGACAGGGAAACAAACACTAGCTCGCCTTACAAGAAAGACACTCTGCTTTTGAGAAAAGAGCACTCTTCTACTCTACTGTGTTTCCTATAGGGCCAGAACAGTGAGCTTGCTCAGAATAAAAGAACTGTGCTTCCTAAACACACGGGCCATATCTCCTACAACTCTGCTTAGGAAACTGACAAGAACAGTAGCTTCTCTTCAGTCCAATACACTGTACTTGCTGAGAACAGACGCGAGTGCTATTTGTACTGTGTATGGCAATGGAGGCGCAATAGTGACTCTTCTTACCAGAGAACAACTTTTGCTCGTAGGACCAGAAACTGCAAGAGATTCAACTCCTTTTCTGACTGGGAAACAAACACTAGCTCGCCTGAAAAGAAACACACTCTGCTTTTGAGAAAAGAGCACTCTTCTACTCTACTGTTTTTTCTATAGCGCCAGAACAGTAAGCTTGCTTTGAACAGAAGAACTGTGCTTCCTACACACACGGGCCATATCTCCTTCAACTCTGCTTAGGAAACTGACAAGAACAGGAGCTTCTCTTCAGTCCAATACACTGTACTTGCTGGGAAGAGACACGAGTGCTGTTTGTACTGTGTATGGCAATGGGAGCACAGTAGTGACTCTTCTTACCAGAAAACAACTCTTGCTCATAAGACCAGAAACTGCATGAGATTCAACTCCATTTCTGACTGGGAAACAAACACTAGCTCGCCTTACAAGAAACACACTCTGCTTTTGAGAAAAGAGCACTCATCTACTCTACTGTGTTTTCTATGGGGCCAGAACAGTGAGCTTGCTCAGTACAAAAACACTGTGCTTCCTACACACACGGTCCATATCTAGTTCAACTCTGCTTAGGAAACTGACAAGAACGGTAGCTTCTCTTCAGTCCAATACACTGTACTTGCTGGGAACAGACGCGAGTGCTATTTGCACTGTGTGGCAAATGGATCGCAATAGTGACTCTTCTTATGCAGCAAACAACTCTTGCTCATACGACCAGAAACTGTATGTGATTCAACTCTATTTCTGACTGGGAAACAAACACTAGGTCACGTTACAATAAACACACTGTGCTTTTGAGAAAAGAGCACTCTTCTACTCTACTGTGTTTCCTATAGGGCCAGAACAGTGAGCTTGCTCAGTACAAAATAACTGTTCTTCCTAAACACACGGGCCATATCTACTTCAATTCTGCTTAGGAAACTGACAAGAACAGAAGCTTCTCTTCCGTCCAATACACTGTACTTTCTGGGAAGAGATGCGAGTGCTATTTGCACTCTGTATGGCAATGGGAGCGCAATAGTGACTCTTCTTACCAGAAAACAACTCTTGCTCATAGGACCAGAAACTGCAAGTGATTCAACTCCATTTCTGACAGGGAAACAAACACTAGCTTGCCGCACAAGAAACACACTCTGCTTTTGAGAAAAGAGCACTCTTCCACTCTACAGTGTTTGCTTTAGGGCCAGAACAGTGAGCATTCTCAGAATAAAAGAGCTGTGCTTCCTACACACACGGGCCATATCTACTGCAACTCTCCTTAGGAAACTGACAAGAACAGTAGCATCTCTTCAGTCCAATACACTGTACTTGCTGGGAACAGATGCGAGAGCTTTTTGCACTGTGTATGTCAATGGGAGCGCAAAAGTGACACTTCTTACCAGAAAACAACTCTTGCTCGTAGGACCAGAAACTGCATGTGACTCAACTCCATTTCTGACTGGGAAACAAACACTAGCTCGCCTTACGAGAAACACACTCTGCTTTTGAGAAAAGAGCACTCTTCTACTCTACTGTGTTTCCTATAGGGCCAGAACAGTGAGCATTCTCAGAATAAAAGAACTGTGCTTCCTATACACACAGGCCATATCTACTGCAACTCTAGTTAGGAAACGTAGGAAACTGACAAGAACAGTAGCATCTCTTCAGTCCAATACACTGTACTTGCTGGGAACAGACGCGAGTGCTTTTTGCACTGTGTGGCAAATGGATCGCAATAGTGATTCTTCTTACCAGAAAACAACTCTTGCTCGTAGGACCAGAAACAGCATGTGATTCAACTCCATTTCTGACTGGGAAACAAACACTAGCTGCCTTACAAGAAACACAATCTACTTTTGAGAAAAGAGCACTCTTCTACTCTACTGTGTTTCCTATAGGGCCAGAACAGTGAGCTTGCTCTGAACAAAAGAACTGTGCTTCCTACACACACGGGCCACATCTACTTCAACTCTAGTTAGGAAACGAACAAGAACAGTAGCATCTCTTCAGTCCAATACACTGTACTTGCTGGGAACAGACGCGAGTGCTTTTTGCACTGTGTATGGCAAATGGATCGCAATAGTGATTCTTCTTACCAGAAAACAACTCTTGCTCGTAGGACCAGAAACAGCATGTGATTCAACTTCATTTCTGACTGGGAAACAAACAATAGCTCCTCTTACAAGAAACACACTCTGCTTTTGAGAAAAGAGCACTCTTCTACTCTACTGTGTTTCCTATAGGGCCAGAACAGTGAGCTTGCTCTGAACAAAAGAACTGTGCTTCCTAAACACACGCGCCATATCTACCTCAAATCTGCTTAGGAAACTGACAAAAACAGTAACTTCTCCTCAGTCCAATACACTGTACTTGCTGGGAACAGACACGAGTGCTATTTGCACTGTGTATGGCAATGGGAGCACAATAGTGACTCTTCTTACCAGAAAACAACTCTTGCTCATAGGAATAGAAACAGCATGTGATTCCACTCCATTTCTGACTGAGAAACAAACAATAGCTCCTCTTACAAGAAACACACTCTGCTTTTGAGAAAAGAGCACTCTTCTACTCTACTGTGTTTCCTATAGGGCCAGAACAGTGAGCTTGCTCAGAATAAAAGAACTGTGCTTCCTAAACACACGGGCCATATCTACCTCAAATCTGCTTAGGAAACTGACAAGAACAGTAGCTTCTCTTCAGTCCAATACACTGTACTTGCTGAGAACAGACGCGAGTGCTATTTGTACTGTGTATGGCAATGGAGGCGCAATAGTGACTCTTCTTACCAGAGAACAACTCTTGCTCGTAGGACCAGAAACTGCAAGAGATTCAACTCCTTTTCTGACTGGGAAACAAACACTAGCTCGCCTTACAAGAAACACACTCTGCTTTTGAGAAAAGAGCACTCTTCTACTTTACTGTTTTTTCTATAGGGCCAGTACAGTAAGCTTACTCTGAACAGAAGAACTGTGCTTCCTACACACACGGGCCATATCTCCTTCAACTCTACTTAGGAAGCTGACAAGAACAGGAGCTTCTCTTCAGTCCAATACACTGTAATTGCTGGGAAGAGACACGAGTGCTGTTTGCACTGTGTATGGCAATGGGAGCACAGTAGTGACTCTTCTTACCAGAAAACAACTCTTGCTCGTAAGACCAGAAACTGCATGAGATTCAACTCCATTTCTGACTGGGAAACAAACACTAGCTCGCCTTACAAGAAACACACTCTGCTTTTGAGAAAAGAGCACTCATCTACTCTATTGTGTTTTCTATAGGGCCAGAACAGTGAGCTTGCTCAGTACAAAAACACTGTGCTTCCTACACACACGGGCCATATCTACTTCAACTCTGCTTAGGAAACTGACAAGAACAGTAGCTTCTCTTCAGTCCAATACACTGTACTTGCTGGGAACAGACGCGAGTGCTATTTGCAGTGTGTATGGCAATGGTAGCACAATAGTGACTCTTCTTACCAGAAAACAACTCTTGCTCATAGGAACAGAAACTGCAAGTGATTCAATCCATTTCTGACAGGGAAACAAACACTAGCTCGCCTTACAAGAAAGACACTCTGCTTTTGAGAAAAGAGCACTCTTCTACTCTACTGTGTTTCCTATAGGGCAGGAACAGTGTGCTTGCTCAGAACAAAAGAACTGTGCTTCCTACACACATGGGCCATATCTACCTCAAATCTGCTTAGGAAACTGACAAAAACAGTAACTTCTCCTCAGTCCAATACACTGTACTTGCTGGGAACAGACACGAGTGCTATTTGCACTGTGTATGGCAATGGGAGCACAATAGTGACTCTTCTTACCAGAAAACAACTCTTGCTCATAGGAATAGAAACAGCATGTGATTCCACTCCATTTCTGACTGAGAAACAAACAATAGCTCCTCTTACAAGAAACACACTCTGCTTTTGAGAAAAGAGCACTCTTCTACTCTACTGTGTTTCCTATAGGGCCAGAACAGTGTGCTTGCTCAGAACAAAAAAACTGTGCTTCCTACACACATGGGCCATATCTACTTCAACTCTGCTTAGGAAACTGTCAAGAACAGTAGCTTCTCTTCCGTCCAATACACTGTACTTGCTGGGAACAGACGCGAGTGCTATTTGCAGTGTGTATGGCAATGGTAGCACAATAGTGACTCTTCTTACCAGAAAACAACTCTTGCTCATAGGAACAGAAACTGCAAGTGATTCAACTCCATTTTTGACAGGGAAACAAACACTAGCTCGCCTTACAAGAAAGACACTCTGCTTTTGAGAAAAGAGCACTCTTCTACTCTACTGTGTTTCCTATAGGGCAGGAACAGTGTGCTTGCTCAGAACAAAAGAACTGTGCTTCCTACACACACGGGCCATATCTACTTCAACTCTACTTAGGAAACTGACAAGAACAGTAGCATCTCTTCAGTCCAATACACTGAACTTGCGGGAACAGACGTAAGTGCTATTTGCAATGTATATCAAATGGATCGCAATAGTCACTCTTCTTACCAGAAAACAACTCTTGCTTGTAAGACAAGAAACTGCATGAGATTCAACTCCGTTAACGACTGGGAAACAAACACTAGCTCGCCTTACAAGAAACACACTCTGCTTTTGAGAAAAGAGCACTCTTCTATTCTACTGTGTTTTCGATAGGGCCAGAACAATGAGCTTCCTCAGTATAAAAACACTGTGCTTCCTACACACACGGGCCATATCTACTTCAACTCTGCTTAGGAAACTGACAAGAACAGTAGCTTCTCTTCAGTCCAATACACTGTACTTGCTGGGAACAGACGCGAGTGCTATTTGCACTGTGTATGGCAATGAGAGCACAATAGTGACTCTTCTTACCAGAAAACAACTCTTGCTCATAGGAACAGAAACTGCAAGTGATTCAACTCCATTTCTGACAGGGAAACAAACACTAGCTGGCCTTACAAGAAACACACTCTGCTTTTGAGAAAAGAGGACTCTTCTAATCTAATGTGTTTCTTATAGGGGCAGAACACAGAGCTTGCTCAGAACAAAAGAACTGTGCTTCCTACACATACCGGCCATATCTACTTCAACTCTGCTTAGGAAACTGACAAGAACAGTAGCTTTTCTTCAGTTCAATACACTGTACTTGCTGGGAACAGACGCGAGTGCTATTTGCACTGTGTGTCAAATGGATTGCAATAGTGACTCTTCTTACCAGAAAAAAACTCTTGCTCGTAAAACCAGAAACTGCATTAGATACAACTCCATTTCTGACTGGGAAACAAACACTAGCCCGCGTTACAAGAAACACACTCTGCTTTGGGAAAAGAGCACTCTTCTACTCTACTGTGTTTCCTATAGGACCAGAACAGTGAGCTTGCTCAGAATAAAAGAACTGTGCTTCCTACACACACAGGCCATATTTACTTCAACTCTGCTTAGGAAACTGACAGAACAGTAGCTTCTCTTCAGTCCAGTACACTGTACTTGCTGGAAACAGACGTGAGTGCTATTTGCACTGTGTGGCAAATGGATCGCCAGAGTGACTCTTCTTACCCAGAAAACAACTCTTGCAAATACGACCAGAAACTGTCTGTGATTCAACTCTATTTCTGACTGGAAATCAAACACTAGCTCGCCTTACAAGAAACACACTCTGCTTTTGAGAAAAGAAAACTCTTCTACTCTACTGTGTTTCCTATGGTCCAGAACAGTGTGCTTGCTCAAAACAAAAGAACTGTGCTTCCTACACACAGGGGCCATATCTACTTCAACTCTACTTAGGAAACTGACAAGAACAGTAGCATCTCTTCAGTCCAATAGACTGTACTTGCTCGGTACAGTCGTGAGTGCTATTTGCACTGTTTGGCAAATGGATCACAATAGTGACTCTTCTTACCTGAAAAGAACTCTTGCTCTTAGTACCAGAAACTGCATTAGATTCAACTCCATTTCTGACTGGGAAACAAACACTAGCTCGCCTTACAAAAAACACACTCTGCTTTTGAGCAAAGAGCACTCTTCTAATCTAATGTATTTCCTAAAGGGCCAGAACAGTGAGCTTGCTCAGAACAAAAGAACTGTGCTTCCTACACACACGGGCCACATCTACTTCAACTCTAGTTAGGAAACAGACAAGAACAGTAGCATCTCTTCAGTCCAATACACTGTACTTGCTGGGAACAGACGCGAGTGCTATTTGCACTGTGTGGCAAATGGATCGCAATAGTGATTCTTCTTACCAAAAAACAACTCTTGCTCATAGGACCAGAAACAGCATGTGATTCAACTCCATTTCTGACTGGGAAACAAACACTAGCTCCCCTTACGAGAAACACACTCTACTTTTGAGAAAAGAGCACTCTTCTACTCTACTGTGTTTCCTATAGGGCCAGAACAGTGAGATTGCTCTGAACAAAAGAACTGTGCTTTCTACACACACGGGCCATAACTACCTCAAATCTGCATAGGAAAATGACAAGAACAGGAGCTTCTCTTCAGTCCAATACACTGTACTTGCTGGGAACAGACACGAGTGCTATTTGCACTGTGTGTGGCAATGGGAGCAAAATAGTGACTCTTCTTACCATAAAAAAACTCTTGCTCGTAGGAATAGAAACAGCATGTGATTCCACTCCATTTCTGACTGAGAAACAAACAATAGCTCCTCTTACAAGAAACACACTCTGCTTTAGAGAAAAGAGCACTCTTCTACTCTGCTGTGTTTCCTATAGGGCCAGAACAGTGAGCTTGCTCAGAATAAAAGAACTGTGCTTCCTAAACACACGGGCCATATCTACTACAACTCTGCTTAAAAAACTGACAAGAACAGTAGCTTCTCATCAGTCCAATACACTGTACTTGCTGAGAACAGACGCGAGTGCTATTTGTACTATGTATGGCAATGGAGGCACAAAAGTGACTCTTCTTACCAGAGAACAACTCTTGCTCATAGGACCAGACACTGCAAGAGATTCAACTCCTTTTCTGACTGGGAAACAAACACCAGCTTGCCTTAAAAGAAACACACCCTGCTTTTGAGAAAAGAGCACTCTTCTACTCTACTGTTTTTTCTATAGGGCCAGAACAGTAAGCTTGCTCTGAACAAAAGAACTGTGCTTCCTACACAAACGGGCCATATCTCCTTCAACTCTGCTTAGGAAGCTGACAAGAACAGGAGATTCTCTTCAGTCCAATACACTGTACTTGCTGGGAAGAGACACGAGTGCTGTTTGCACTGTGTATGGCAATGGGAGCACAGTAGTGACTCTTCTTACCAGAAAACAACTCTTGCTCGTAAGACCAGAAACTGCATGAGATTCAACTCCATTTCTGACTGGGAAACAAACACTATCTCCCCATTGCAAGAAACACACTCTGCTTTTGAGAAAAGAGCACTCTTCTAATCTACTGTGTTTCCTATAGGGGCAGAACAGTGAGCTTGCTCAGAACAAACAATCTGTGCTTCTTACACACACGGACCATATCTACTTCCACTCTGCTTAGGAAACTGACAAGAACAGTAGGTTCTCTTCAGTCCAATACACTGTAATTGCTGGGAACAGACGTGAGTGCTATTTGCACTGTGTGGCAAATCGATCGCAATTGTGAGTCTTCTTACGGGAAAACAACTCTTGCTCATACGACCAGAAACTGTATGTGATTCAACTCTATTTCTGACCAGGAAACAAACACTAGCTCGCCTTACAAGAAACACACTCTGCTTTTGAGAAAAGAGCACAATTCTACTCTACTGTGTTTCCTATAGGGCCAGAACAGTGAGCTTGCTCAGAGCAAAAGAACTGTGCTTCCTACACACACGGGCCACATCTACTTCAACTCTACTTAGGAAACGGACAAGAACAGTAGCATCTCTTCAGTCCAATACACTGTACTTGCTGGGTACAGACGTGAGTGCTATTTGCACTGTGTGGCAAATGGATCGCAATAGTGACTCTTCTTACCAGAAAACAACTCTTGCTCGTAGGAACAGAAACTGCATTAGATTCAACTCCATTTCTGACTGGGAAACAAACACTAGCTCGCCTTACAAGAAACACACTCTGCTTTTGAGAAAAGAGCACTCTTCTACTCTACTGTGTTTCCTATAGGGCCAGAACAGTGTGCTTGCTGAGAACAAAAGAACTGTGCTTCCTACACACACGGGTTATATCTACTTCATCTCTACTTAGGAAACTGACAAGAACAGTAGCATCTCTTCAGTCCAATACACTGAACTTGCTGGGAACAGACGTAAGTGCTATTTGCACTGTATGGCAAATGGATCGCAATAGTCACTCTTTTACCAGAAAACAACTCTTGCTCGTAAGACCAGAAACTGCATGAGATTCAACTCCATTTCTGACTGGGAAACAAACACTTGCTCGCCTTACAAGAAACACACTCTGCTTTTGAGAAAAGAGCACTCTTCTATTCTACTGTGTTTTCTATAGGGCCAGAACAGTGAGCTTGCTCAGTACAAAAACACTGTGCTTCCTACACACACGGGCCATATCTACTTCAACTCTGCTTAGGAAACTGACAAGAACAGTAGCTTCTCTTCAGTCCAATACACTGTACTTGCTGGGAACAGATGCGAGTGCTATTTGCACTGTGTATGGCAATGGGAGCACAATAGTTACTCTTCTTACAAGAAAACAACTCTTGCTCATAGGAACAGAAACTCCAAGTGATTCAACTCCATTTCTGACAGGGAAAGAAACACTAGCTCGCCTTACAAGAAACACACTCTGCTTTTGAGAAAAGAGCACTCTTCTAATCTAATGTGTTTCTTATAGGGGCAGAACAGAGAGCTTGCTCAGAACAAAAGAACTGTGCTTCCTACACATACCGGCCATATCTACTTCAACTCTGCTTAGGAAACTGACAAGAACAGTAGCTTCTCTTCAGTTCAATACACTGTACTTGCTGGGAACAGACGCGAGTGCTATTTGCACTGTGTGTCAAATGGAACGCAATAGTGACTCTTCTTACCAGAAAAAAACTCTTGCTCGTAGGACCAGAAACTGCATTAGATACAACTCCATTTCTGACTGGGAAACAAACGCTAGCTCGCGTTACAAGAAACACACTCTGCTTTGGGAAAAGAGCACTTTTCTACTCTACTGTGTTTCCTATAGGGCCAGAACAGTGAGGTTGCTCAGAATAAAAGAACTGTGCTTCCTAAACACAAGGGCCATATTTACTTCAACTCTGCTTAAGAAACTGACAAGAACAGTAGGTTCTCTTCAGTCCAATACACTGTACTTGCTGGGAACAGACGCGAGTGCTATTTGCACTGTGTGGCAAATGGATCGCCAGAGTGACTCTTCTTACCCAGAAAACAGCTCTTGCTCATACGACCAGAAACTGTCTGTGATTCAACTCTATTTCTGACTGGAAATCAAACACTAGCTCGCCTTACAAGAAACACACTCTGCTTTTGAGAAAAGAAAACTCTTCTACTCTACTGTGTTTCCTATAGGTCCAGAACAGTGTGCTTGCTCAAAACAAAAGAACTGTGCTTCCTACACACAGGGGCCATATCTACTTCAACTCTACTTAGGAAACTGACAAGAACAGTAGCATCTCTTCAGTCCAATACACTGTACTTGCTCGGGACAGTCGTGAGTGCTATTTGCACTGTTTGGCAAATGGATCACAATAGTGACTCTTCTTACCTGAAAACAACTCTTGCTCATAGGACCAGAAACTGCATGTGATTCAACTCCATTTCTGACTGGGAAAAAAACACTAGCTCGCGTTACAAGAAACACACTCTGCTTTTGAGAAAAGAGCACTCTTCTACTCTACTGTGTTCCCTATAGGGCCAGAACAGTGAGCTTGCTCAGAACAAAAGAACTGTGCTTCCTACACACACGGGCCACATCTAATTCAACTCTAGTTAGGAAACGGACAAGAACAGTAGCATCTCTTCAGTCCAATACAGTGTACTTGCTGGGAACAGACGCGAGTGCTATTTGCAGTGTGTATGGCAATGGTAGCACAATAGTGACTCTTCTTACCAGAAATCAACTCTTGCTCATAGCAACAGAAACTGCAAGTGATTCAACTCCATTTCTTACAGGGAAACAAACACTAGCTCGCCTTACAAAAAACACACTCTGCTTTTGAGCAAAGAGCACTCTTCTAATCTAATGTATTTCCTATAGGGCCAGAACAGTGAGCTTGCTCAGAACAAAAGAACTGTGCTTCCTACACACACGGGCCACATCTACTTCAACTCTAGTTAGGAAACGGACAAGAACAGTAGCATCTCTTCAGTCCAATACACTGTACTTGCTGGGAAGAGACGCGAGTGCTATTTGCACTGTGTGGCAAATGGATCGCAATAGTGATTCTTCTTACCAGAAAACAACTCTTGCTCATAGGACCAGAAACAGCATGTGATTCAACTCCATTTCTGACTGGGAAACAAACACTAGCTCCCCTTATGAGAAACACACTCTACTTTTGAGAAAAGAACACTCTTCTACTCTACTGTGTTTCCTATAGGGCCAGAACAGTGAGATTGCTCTGAACAAAAGAACTGTGCTTCCTACACACACGGGCCATATCTACCTCAAATCTGAATAAGAAACTGACAAGAACAGGAGCTTCTCTTCAGTCCAATACACTGTACTTGCTGGGAACAGACACGAGTGCTATTTGCACTGTGTGTGGCAATGGGAGCACAATAGTGACTCTTCTTACCAGAAAACAACTCTTGCTCGTAGGAATAGAAACAGCATGTGATTCCACTCCATTTCTGACTGAGAAACAAACAATAGCTCCTCTTACAAGAAACACACTCTGCTTTAGAGAAAAGAGAACTCTTCTACTCTGCTGTGTTTCCTATAGGGCCAGAACAGTGAGCTTGCTCAGAATAAAAGAACTGTGCTTCCTAAACACACGGGCCATATCTACTACAACTCTGCTTAAAAAACTGACAAGAACAGTAGCTTCTCTTCAGTCCAATACACTGTACTTGCTGAGAACAGACGCGAGTGCTATTTGTACTATGTATGGCAATGGAGGCGCAAAAGTGACTCTTCTTACCAGAGAACAACTCTTGCTCATAGGACCAGACACTGCAAGAGATTCAACTCCTTTTCTGACTGGGAAACAAACACTAGCTTGCCTTAAAAGAAACACACTCTGCTTTTGAGAAAAGAGCACTCTTCTACTCTACTGTTTTTTCTATAGGTCCAGAACAGTAAGCTTGCTCTGAACAAAAGAACTGTGCTTCCTACACACACGGGCCATATTTCCTTCAACTCTGCTTAGGAAGCTGACAAGAACAGGAGCTTCTCTTCAGTCCAATACACTGTACTTGCTGGGAAGAGACACGAGTGCTGTTTGCACTGTGTATGGCAATGGGAGCACAGTAGTGACTCTTCTTACCAGAAAATAACTCTTGCTCATAAGACCAGAAACTGCATGAGATTCAACTCCATTTCTGACTGGGAAACAAACACTAGCTCGCCTTACAAGAAACACACTCTGCTTTTGAGAAAAGAGCACTCATCTACTCTATTGTGTTTTCTATAGGGCCAGAACAGTGAACTTGCTCAGTACAAAAACACTGTGCTTCCTACACACACGGGCCATATCTACTTCAACTCTGCTTAGGAAACTGACAAGAACAGTTGCTTCTCTTCAGTCCAATACACAGTACTTGCTGGGAACAGACGCGAGTGCTATTTGCACTGTGTATGGCAATGGGAGCACAACAGTGACTCTTCTTACCCGAAAACAACTCTTGCTCTTGGAATAGAAACAGCATGTGATTCCACTCCATTTCTGACTGGGAAACAAACACTAGCTCCCCATTGCAAGAAACACACTCTGCTTTTGAGAAAAGAGCACTCTTCTAATCTACTGTGTTTCCTATAGGGGCAGAACAGTGAGCTTGCTCAGAACAAACGATCTGTGCTTCCTACACACACGGACCATATCTACTTCCACTCTGCTTAGGAAACTGACAAGAACAGTAGGTTCTCTTCAGTCCAATACACTGTAATTGCTGGGAACAGACGTGAGTGCTATTTGCACTGTGTGGCAAATCGATCGCAATAGTGAGTCTTCTTATGGGAAAACAACTCTTGCTCATACGACCAGAAACTGTATGTGATTCAACTCTATTTCTGACCAGGAAACAAACACTAGCTCGCCTTACAAGAAACACACTCTGCTTTTGAGAAAAGAGCACTCTTCTACTCTACTGTGTTTCCTATAGGGCCAGAACAGTGTGCTTGCTGAGAACAAAAGAACTGTGCTTCCTACACACACGGGTTATATCTACTTCATCTCTACTTAGGAAACTGACAAGAACAGTAGCATCTCTTCAGTCCAATACAATGAACTTGCTGGGAACAGACGTAAGTGCTATTTGCACTGTATGGCAAATGGATCGCAATAGTCACTCTTTTACCAGAAAACAACTCTTGCTCGTAAGACCAGAAACTGCATGAGATTCAACTCCATATCTGACTGGGAAACAAACACTTGCTTGCCTTACAAGAAACACACTCTGCTTTTGAGGAAAGAGCACTCTTCTATTCTACTGTGTTTTCTATAGGGCCAGAACAGTGAGCTTGCTCAGTACAAAAACACTGTGCTTCCTACACACACGGGCCATATCTACTTCAACTCTGCTTAGGAAACTGACAAGAACAGTAGCTTCTCTTCAGTCCAATACACTGTACTTGCTGGGAACAGACGCGAGTGCTATTTGCACTGTGTATGGCAATGGGAGCACAATAGTGACTCTTCTTACAAGAAAACAACTCTTGCTCATAGGAACAGAAACTGCAAGTGATTCAACTCCATTTCTGACAGGGAAACAAACACTAGCTCGCCTTACAAGAAACACACTCTGCTTTTGAGAAAAGAGCACTCTTCTACTCTACTGTGTTTCCTATAGGTCCAGAACACTGTGCTTGCTCAAAACAAAAGAACTGTGCTTCCTACACACAGGGGCCATATCTACTTCAACTCTACTTAGGAAACTGACAAGAACAGTAGCATCTCTTCAGTCCAATAGACTGTACTTGCTCGGTACAGTCGTGAGTGCTATTTGCAGTGTTTGGCAAATGGATCACAATAGTGACTCTTCTTACCTGAAAACAACTCTTGCTCGTAGGACCAGAAACTGTATTATATTCAACTCCATTTCTGACTGGGAAACAAACACTTGCTCGCCTTACAAGAAACACACTCTGCTTTTGAGAAAAGAGCACTCTTCTACTCTACTGTGTTTCCTATAGGGCCAGAATAGTGAGCTTGCTCAGAACAAAAGAACTGTGCTTCCTACACACACTGGCCATATCTATTTCCACTCTGCTTAGAAAACTGAGAAGAACAGGAGCTTCTCTTCAGTCTAATACACTTTACTTGCTGGGAACAGACATGAGTGCTATTTGCACTGTGTGGCCAATGGATCGCAATAGTGATTCTTTTTACCATAAAACAACTATTGCTCGTTGGACCAAAAACAGCATGTGATTCAACTCCATTTCTGACTGGCAAACAAACAATAGCTCGCCTTAGGAGAAACACACTCTGCTTTTGAGAAAAGAGCACTCTTCTACTCTACTGTGTTTCCTAAATGGCCAGAACAGTGAGCTTGCTCTGAACAAAAGAACTGTGCTTCCTACACACACGGGCCATATCTACTTCAACTCTGCTTAGGAAACTGACAAGAACAGGAGCTTCTCTTCAGTCAAATACACTGTACTTGCTGGGAAGAGACATGAGTGCTATTTGCACTGTGTATGGCAATGGGAGCACAATAGTAACTCTTCTTACCAGAAAACAACTCTTGCTCGTAGGAATAGAAACAGCATGTGATTCCACTCCATTTCTGACTGGGAAACAAACAATAGCTTGCCTTACAAGAAACACACTCTGCTTTTGAGAAAAGAGCACTCTTCTACTCTACTGTGTTTCCTATAGGGCCAGATCAGTGAGCTTGCTCAGTACAAAAGAACTGTGCTTCCTACACACAGGGGCCATATCTACTTCAACTCTGCTTAGGAAACTGACAACAACAGTAGCTTCTCTTCAGTCCAACACACTGTACTTGCTGGGAACAGACGCGAGTGCTATTTGCACTGTGTGGCAAATGGATCACAATAGTGACTCTTCTTACCCAGAAAACAACTCTTGCTCGTAGGACCAGAAACGGCATGAGATTCAACTCCATTTTTGACTGGGAAACAAACACTGGCTCGCCTTACAAGAAACACACTTTGCTTTTGAGAAAAGAGCACTCTTCTACTCTACTGTGTTTCCTATATGTCCAGAACAGTGTGCTTGCTCAGAAAAAAGAACTGTGCTTCCGACACACACGGGCCATATCTATTTACACTCTGCTTAGGATACTGAGAAGAACAGGAGCTTCTCTTCTGTCTAATACACTGTACTTGCTGGGAACAGACACGAGTGCTATTTGCACTGTGTATGGCAATGGGAGCACAATAGTGACTCTTCTTACCAGAAAACAACTCTTGCTCGTAGGAATAGAAACAGCATGTGATTCCACTCCATTTCTGACTGGGAAAAAAACACTAGCTCGCCTTACAAGAAACACACTCTGCTTTTGAGAAAAGAGCACTCTTCTACTCTACTGTGTTTCCTGTAGGGCCAGAACAGTGAGCTTGCTCAGAATAAAGAAACTGTGCTTCCTAAACACAAGGGCCATATCTACTACAACTCTGCTTAAGAAACTGACAAGAACAGTAGGTTCTCTTCAGTCCAATACACTGTACTTACTGAGAACAGACGCGAGTGCTATTTGTACTGTGTATGGCTATGGAGGCGCAATAGTGACTCTTCTTACCAGAAAACAACTCTTGCTCGTAGGACCAGAAACTGCATGAGATTCAACTCCATTTCTGACTGTGAAACAAGCACTAGCTCACCTTACAAGAAACACACTCTGCTTTTGAGAAAAGAGCACTCATCTACTCTATTGTGTTTTCTATAGGGCCGAAACAGTGAGCTTGCTCTGTACAAAAACACTGTGCTTCCTACACACACGGGCAATATCTACTTCAACTCTGCTTAGGATACTGACAAGAACAGTAGCTTCTCTTCCGTCCAATACACTGTACTTGCTGGGAACAGACGCGAGTGCTATTTGCACTGTGTGTCAAATGGATCGCAATAGTGACTCTTCTTACCAGAAAAAAACTCTTGCTCGTAGGACCAGTAACTGCATTAGATTCAACTCCATTTCTGACTGGGAAACAAACACTAGCTCGCGTTACAAGAAACAAACTCTGCTTTTGAGAAAAGAGCACTCTTCTACTCTACTGTGTTTCCTATAGGGCCAGAACAGTGAGCTTGCTCAGAACAAAAGAACTGTGCTTCCTACACACAGGGGCCACATCTACTTCAACTCTAGTTAGGAAACGGACAAGAACAGTAGCATCTCTTCAGTCCAATACACTGCACTTGCTGGAAACAGACGCGAGTGCTATTTGCACTGTGTGGCAAATGGATCGCCATAGTGACTCTTCTTACCCATAAACAACTCTTGCTCGTACGACCAGAAACTGTCTGTGATTCAACTCTATTTCTGACTGGAAATCAAACACTAGCTGGCCTTACAAGAAACACACTCTGCTTTTGAGAAAAGAAAACTCTTCTACTCTACTGTGTTTTCTATAGGTCCAGAACAGTGTGCTTGCTCAAAACAAAAGAACTGTGCTTCCTACACACAGGGGCCATATCTACTTCAACTCTACTTAGGAAACTGACAAGAACAGTAGCATCTCTTCAGTCCAATAGACTGTACTTGCTCGGGACAGTCGTGAGTGCTATTTGCACTGTTTGGCAAATGGATCACAATAGTGACTCTTCTTACCTGAAAACAACTCTTGCTCGTAGGACCAGAAACTGCATTAGATTCAACTCCATTTCTGACTCGGAAACAAACACTAGCTCGCCTTACAAGAAACACACTCTGCTTTTGAGAAAAGAGCCCTCTTCTACTCTACTGTGTTTCCTATAGGGCCAGAACAGTGAGCTTGCTCAGAACAAAAGAACTGTGCTTCCTACACACACTGGCCATATCTATTTCCACTCTGCTTAGGAAACTGAGAAGAACAGGAGCTTCTCTTCAGTCTAATACACTTTACTTGCTGGGAACAGACATGAGTGCTATTTGCACTGTGTGTCCAATGGATCGCAATAGTGATTCTTTTTACCATAAAACAACTATTGCTCGTTGGACCAAAAACAGCATGTGATTCAACCCCATTTCTGTCTGGGAAACAAACACTAGCTCGCCTTAAGAGAAACACACTCTGCTTTTGAGAAAAGAGCTCTCTTCTACTCTACTGCGTTTCCTACAGGGCCAGAACAGTGAGCTTGCTCTGAACAAAAGAACTGTGCTTCCTACACACACGGGCCATATCTACTTCAACTCTGCTTAGGAAACTACAAGAACAGGAGCTTCTCTTCAGTCCAATACACTGTACTTGCTGGGAAGGGACATGAGTGCTATTTGCACTGTGTATGGCAATGGGAGCACAATAGAAACTCTTCTTACCAGAAAACAACTCTTACTCATAGGAATAGAAACAGCATGTGATTCCACTCCATTTCTGACAGGGAAACAAACAAGAGCTCGCCTTACAAGAAACACACTCTGCTTTTGAGAAAAGAAAACTCTTCTACTCTACTGTGTTTCCTATAGGTCCAGAACAGTGTGCTTGCTCAAAACAAAAGAACTGTGCTTCCTACACACAGGGGCCATATCTACTTCAACTCTACTTAGGAAACTGACAAGAACAGTAGCATCTCTTCAGTCCAATACACTGTACTTGCTCGGGACAGTCGTGAGTGCTATTTGCACAGTTTGGCAAATGGATCACAATAGTGACTCTTCTTACCTGAAAACAACTCTTGCTCATAGGACCAGAAACTGCATGTGATTCAACTCCATTTCTGACTGGGAAAAAAACACTAGCTCGCGTTACAAGAAACACACTCTGCTTTTGAGAAAAGAGCACTCTTCTACTCTACTGTGTTCCCTATAGGGCCAGAACAGTGAGCTTGCTCAGAACAAAAGAACTGTGCTTCCTACACACACGGGCCACATCTAATTCAACTCTAGTTAGGAAACGGACAAGAACAGTAGCATCTCTTCAGTCCAATACAGTGTACTTGCTGGGAACAGACGCGAGTGCTATTTGCAGTGTGTATGGCAATGGTAGCACAATAGTGACTCTTCTTACCAGAAATCAACTCTTGCTCATAGCAACAGAAACTGCAAGTGATTCAACTCCATTTCTTACAGGGAAACAAACACTAGCTCGCCTTACAAAAAACACACTCTGCTTTTGAGCAAAGAGCACTCTTCTAATCTAATGTATTTCCTATAGGGCCAGAACAGTGAGCTTGCTCAGAACAAAAGAACTGTGCTTCCTACACACACGGGCCACATCTACTTCAACTCTAGTTAGGAAACGGACAAGAACAGTAGCATCTCTTCAGTCCAATACACTGTACTTGCTGGGAAGAGACGCGAGTGCTATTTGCACTGTGTGGCAAATGGATCGCAATAGTGATTCTTCTTACCAGAAAACAACTCTTGCTCATAGGACCAGAAACAGCATGTGATTCAACTCCATTTCTGACTGGGAAACAAACACTAGCTCCCCTTATGAGAAACACACTCTACTTTTGAGAAAAGAACACTCTTCTACTCTACTGTGTTTCCTATAGGGCCAGAACAGTGAGATTGCTCTGAACAAAAGAACTGTGCTTCCTACACACACGGGCCATATCTACCTCAAATCTGAATAAGAAACTGACAAGAACAGGAGCTTCTCTTCAGTCCAATACACTGTACTTGCTGGGAACAGACACGAGTGCTATTTGCACTGTGTGTGGCAATGGGAGCACAATAGTGACTCTTCTTACCAGAAAACAACTCTTGCTCGTAGGAATAGAAACAGCATGTGATTCCACTCCATTTCTGACTGAGAAACAAACAATAGCTCCTCTTACAAGAAACACACTCTGCTTTAGAGAAAAGAGAACTCTTCTACTCTGCTGTGTTTCCTATAGGGCCAGAACAGTGAGCTTGCTCAGAATAAAAGAACTGTGCTTCCTAAACACACGGGCCATATCTACTACAACTCTGCTTAAAAAACTGACAAGAACAGTAGCTTCTCTTCAGTCCAATACACTGTACTTGCTGAGAACAGACGCGAGTGCTATTTGTACTATGTATGGCAATGGAGGCGCAAAAGTGACTCTTCTTACCAGAGAACAACTCTTGCTCATAGGACCAGACACTGCAAGAGATTCAACTCCTTTTCTGACTGGGAAACAAACACTAGCTTGCCTTAAAAGAAACACACTCTGCTTTTGAGAAAAGAGCACTCTTCTACTCTACTGTTTTTTCTATAAGTCCAGAACAGTAAGCTTGCTCTGAACAAAAGAACTGTGCTTCCTACACACACGGGCCATATTTCCTTCAACTCTGCTTAGGAAGCTGACAAGAACAGGAGCTTCTCTTCAGTCCAATACACTGTACTTGCTGGGAAGAGACACGAGTGCTGTTTGCACTGTGTATGGCAATGGGAGCACAGTAGTGACTCTTCTTACCAGAAAATAACTCTTGCTCATAAGACCAGAAACTGCATGAGATTCAACTCCATTTCTGACTGGGAAACAAACACTAGCTCGCCTTACAAGAAACACACTCTGCTTTTGAGAAAAGAGCACTCATCTACTCTATTGTGTTTTCTATAGGGCCAGAACAGTGAACTTGCTCAGTACAAAAACACTGTGCTTCCTACACACACGGGCCATATCTACTTCAACTCTGCTTAGGAAACTGACAAGAACAGTTGCTTCTCTTCAGTCCAATACACAGTACTTGCTGGGAACAGACGCGAGTGCTATTTGCACTGTGTATGGCAATGGGAGCACAACAGTGACTCTTCTTACCCGAAAACAACTCTTGCTCTTGGAATAGAAACAGCATGTGATTCCACTCCATTTCTGACTGGGAAACAAACACTAGCTCCCCATTGCAAGAAACACACTCTGCTTTTGAGAAAAGAGCACTCTTCTAATCTACTGTGTTTCCTATAGGGGCAGAACAGTGAGCTTGCTCAGAACAAACGATCTGTGCTTCCTACACACACGGACCATATCTACTTCCACTCTGCTTAGGAAACTGACAAGAACAGTAGGTTCTCTTCAGTCCAATACACTGTAATTGCTGGGAACAGACGTGAGTGCTATTTGCACTGTGTGGCAAATCGATCGCAATAGTGAGTCTTCTTACGGGAAAACAACTCTTGCTCATACGACCAGAAACTGTATGTGATTCAACTCTATTTCTGACCAGGAAACAAACACTAGCTCGCCTTACAAGAAACACACTCTGCTTTTGAGAAAAGAGCACTCTTCTACTCTACTGTGTTTCCTATAGGGCCAGAACAGTGTGCTTGCTGAGAACAAAAGAACTGTGCTTCCTACACACACGGGTTATATCTACTTCATCTCTACTTAGGAAACTGACAAGAACAGTAGCATCTCTTCAGTCCAATACAATGAACTTGCTGGGAACAGACGTAAGTGCTATTTGCACTGTATGGCAAATGGATCGCAATAGTCACTCTTTTACCAGAAAACAACTCTTGCTCGTAAGACCAGAAACTGCATGAGATTCAACTCCATATCTGACTGGGAAACAAACACTTGCTTGCCTTACAAGAAACACACTCTGCTTTTGAGAAAAGAGCACTCTTCTATTCTACTGTGTTTTCTATAGGGCCAGAACAGTGAGCTTGCTCAGTACAAAAACACTGTGCTTCCTACACACACGGGCCATATCTCCTTCAACTCTGCTTAGGAAACTGACAACAACAGTAGCTTCTCTTCAGTCCAACACACTGTACTTGCTGGGAACAGACGCGAGTGCTATTTGCACTGTGTGGCAAATGGATCACAATAGTGACTCTTCTTACCCAGAAAACAACTCTTGCTCGTAGGACCAGAAACGGCATGAGATTCAACTCCATTTTTGACTGGGAAACAAACACTGGCTCGCCTTACAAGAAACACACTTTGCTTTTGAGAAAAGAGCACTCTTCTACTCTACTGTGTTTCCTATATGTCCAGAACAGTGTGCTTGCTCAGAAAAAAGAACTGTGCTTCCGACACACACGGGCCATATCTATTTACACTCTGCTTAGGATACTGAGAAGAACAGGAGCTTCTCTTCAGTCTAATACACTGTACTTGCTGGGAACAGACACGAGTGCTATTTGCACTGTGTATGGCAATGGGAGCACAATAGTGACTCTTCTTACCAGAAAACAACTCTTGCTCGTAGGAATAGAAACAGCATGTGATTCCACTCCATTTCTGACTGGGAAAAAAACACTAGCTCGCCTTACAAGAAACACACTCTGCTTTTGAGAAAAGAGCACTCTTCTACTCTACTGTGTTTCCTGTAGGGCCAGAACAGTGAGCTTGCTCAGAATAAAGAAACTGTGCTTCCTAAACACAAGGGCCATATCTACTACAACTCTGCTTAAGAAACTGACAAGAACAGTAGGTTCTCTTCAGTCCAATACACTGTACTTACTGAGAACAGACGCGAGTGCTATTTGTACTGTGTATGGCTATGGAGGCGCAATAGTGACTCTTCTTACCAGAAAACAACTCTTGCTCGTAGGACCAGAAACTGCATGAGATTCAACTCCATTTCTGACTGTGAAACAAACACTAGCTCACCTTACAAGAAACACACTCTGCTTTTGAGAAAAGAGCACTCATCTACTCTATTGTGTTTTCTATAGGGCCGAAACAGTGAGCTTGCTCTGTACAAAAACACTGTGCTTCCTACACACACGGGCAATATCTACTTCAACTCTGCTTAGGATACTGACAAGAACAGTAGCTTCTCTTCCGTCCAATACACTGTACTTGCTGGGAACAGACGCGAGTGCTATTTGCACTGTGTGTCAAATGGATCGCAATAGTGACTCTTCTTACCAGAAAAAAACTCTTGCTCGTAGGACCAGTAACTGCATTAGATTCAACTCCATTTCTGACTGGGAAACAAACACTAGCTCGCGTTACAAGAAACAAACTCTGCTTTTGAGAAAAGAGCACTCTTCTACTCTACTGTGTTTCCTATAGGGCCAGAACAGTGAGCTTGCTCAGAACAAAAGAACTGTGCTTCCTACACACAGGGGCCACATCTACTTCAACTCTAGTTAGGAAACGGACAAGAACAGTAGCATCTCTTCAGTCCAATACACTGCACTTGCTGGAAACAGACGCGAGTGCTATTTGCACTGTGTGGCAAATGGATCGCCATAGTGACTCTTCTTACCCATAAACAACTCTTGCTCATACGACCAGAAACTGTCTGTGATTCAACTCTATTTCTGACTGGAAATCAAACACTAGCTGGCCTTACAAGAAACACACTCTGCTTTTGAGAAAAGAAAACTCTTCTACTCTACTGTGTTTTCTATAGGTCCAGAACAGTGTGCTTGCTCAAAACAAAAGAACTGTGCTTCCTACACACAGGGGCCATATCTACTTCAACTCTACTTAGGAAACTGACAAGAACAGTAGCATCTCTTCAGTCCAATAGACTGTACTTGCTCGGGACAGTCGTGAGTGCTATTTGCACTGTTTGGCAAATGGATCACAATAGTGACTCTTCTTACCTGAAAACAACTCTTGCTCGTAGGACCAGAAACTGCATTAGATTCAACTCCATTTCTGACTCGGAAACAAACACTAGCTCGCCTTACAAGAAACACACTCTGCTTTTGAGAAAAGAGCCCTCTTCTACTCTACTGTGTTTCCTATAGGGCCAGAACAGTGAGCTTGCTCAGAACAAAAGAACTGTGCTTCCTACACACACTGGCCATATCTATTTCCACTCTGCTTAGGAAACTGAGAAGAACAGGAGCTTCTCTTCAGTCTAATACACTTTACTTGCTGGGAACAGACATGAGTGCTATTTGCACTGTGTGTCCAATGGATCGCAATAGTGATTCTTTTTACCATAAAACAACTATTGCTCGTTGGACCAAAAACAGCATGTGATTCAACCCCATTTCTGTCTGGGAAACAAACACTAGCTCGCCTTAAGAGAAACACACTCTGCTTTTGAGAAAAGAGCTCTCTTCTACTCTACTGCGTTTCCTACAGGGCCAGAACAGTGAGCTTGCTCTGAACAAAAGAACTGTGCTTCCTACACACACGGGCCATATCTACTTCAACTCTGCTTAGGAAACTACAAGAACAGGAGCTTCTCTTCAGTCCAATACACTGTACTTGCTGGGAAGGGACATGAGTGCTATTTGCACTGTGTATGGCAATGGGAGCACAATAGAAACTCTTCTTACCAGAAAACAACTCTTACTCATAGGAATAGAAACAGCATGTGATTCCACTCCATTTCTGACAGGGAAACAAACAAGAGCTCGCCTTACAAGAAACACACTCTGCTTTTGAGAAAAGAAAACTCTTCTACTCTACTGTGTTTCCTATAGGTCCAGAACAGTGTGCTTGCTCAAAACAAAAGAACTGTGCTTCCTACACACAGGGGCCATATCTACTTCAACTCTACTTAGGAAACTGACAAGAACAGTAGCATCTCTTCAGTCCAATACACTGTACTTGCTCGGGACAGTCGTGAGTGCTATTTGCACTGTTTGGCAAATGGATCACAATAGTGACTCTTCTTACCTGAAAACAACTCTTGCTCATAGGACCAGAAACTGCATGTGATTCAACTCCATTTCTGACTGGGAAAAAAACACTAGCTCGCGTTACAAGAAACACACTCTGCTTTTGAGAAAAGAGCACTCTTCTACTCTACTGTGTTCCCTATAGGGCCAGAACAGTGAGCTTGCTCAGAACAAAAGAACTGTGCTTCCTACACACACGGGCCACATCTAATTCAACTCTAGTTAGGAAACGGACAAGAACAGTAGCATCTCTTCAGTCCAATACAGTGTACTTGCTGGGAACAGACGCGAGTGCTATTTGCAGTGTGTATGGCAATGGTAGCACAATAGTGACTCTTCTTACCAGAAATCAACTCTTGCTCATAGCAACAGAAACTGCAAGTGATTCAACTCCATTTCTTACAGGGAAACAAACACTAGCTCGCCTTACAAAAAACACACTCTGCTTTTGAGCAAAGAGCACTCTTCTAATCTAATGTATTTCCTATAGGGCCAGAACAGTGAGCTTGCTCAGAACAAAAGAACTGTGCTTCCTACACACACGGGCCACATCTACTTCAACTCTAGTTAGGAAACGGACAAGAACAGTAGCATCTCTTCAGTCCAATACACTGTACTTGCTGGGAAGAGACGCGAGTGCTATTTGCACTGTGTGGCAAATGGATCGCAATAGTGATTCTTCTTACCAGAAAACAACTCTTGCTCATAGGACCAGAAACAGCATGTGATTCAACTCCATTTCTGACTGGGAAACAAACACTAGCTCCCCTTATGAGAAACACACTCTACTTTTGAGAAAAGAACACTCTTCTACTCTACTGTGTTTCCTATAGGGCCAGAACAGTGAGATTGCTCTGAACAAAAGAACTGTGCTTCCTACACACACGGGCCATATCTACCTCAAATCTGAATAAGAAACTGACAAGAACAGGAGCTTCTCTTCAGTCCAATACACTGTACTTGCTGGGAACAGACACGAGTGCTATTTGCACTGTGTGTGGCAATGGGAGCACAATAGTGACTCTTCTTACCAGAAAACAACTCTTGCTCGTAGGAATAGAAACAGCATGTGATTCCACTCCATTTCTGACTGAGAAACAAACAATAGCTCCTCTTACAAGAAACACACTCTGCTTTAGAGAAAAGAGAACTCTTCTACTCTGCTGTGTTTCCTATAGGGCCAGAACAGTGAGCTTGCTCAGAATAAAAGAACTGTGCTTCCTAAACACACGGGCCATATCTACTACAACTCTGCTTAAAAAACTGACAAGAACAGTAGCTTCTCTTCAGTCCAATACACTGTACTTGCTGAGAACAGACGCGAGTGCTATTTGTACTATGTATGGCAATGGAGGCGCAAAAGTGACTCTTCTTACCAGAGAACAACTCTTGCTCATAGGACCAGACACTGCAAGAGATTCAACTCCTTTTCTGACTGGGAAACAAACACTAGCTTGCCTTAAAAGAAACACACTCTGCTTTTGAGAAAAGAGCACTCTTCTACTCTACTGTTTTTTCTATAGGTCCAGAACAGTAAGCTTGCTCTGAACAAAAGAACTGTGCTTCCTACACACACGGGCCATATTTCCTTCAACTCTGCTTAGGAAGCTGACAAGAACAGGAGCTTCTCTTCAGTCCAATACACTGTACTTGCTGGGAAGAGACACGAGTGCTGTTTGCACTGTGTATGGCAATGGGAGCACAGTAGTGACTCTTCTTACCAGAAAATAACTCTTGCTCATAAGACCAGAAACTGCATGAGATTCAACTCCATTTCTGACTGGGAAACAAACACTAGCTCGCCTTACAAGAAACACACTCTGCTTTTGAGAAAAGAGCACTCATCTACTCTATTGTGTTTTCTATAGGGCCAGAACAGTGAACTTGCTCAGTACAAAAACACTGTGCTTCCTACACACACGGGCCATATCTACTTCAACTCTGCTTAGGAAACTGACAAGAACAGTTGCTTCTCTTCAGTCCAATACACAGTACTTGCTGGGAACAGACGCGAGTGCTATTTGCACTGTGTATGGCAATGGGAGCACAACAGTGACTCTTCTTACCCGAAAACAACTCTTGCTCTTGGAATAGAAACAGCATGTGATTCCACTCCATTTCTGACTGGGAAACAAACACTAGCTCCCCATTGCAAGAAACACACTCTGCTTTTGAGAAAAGAGCACTCTTCTAATCTACTGTGTTTCCTATAGGGGCAGAACAGTGAGCTTGCTCAGAACAAACGATCTGTGCTTCCTACACACACGGACCATATCTACTTCCACTCTGCTTAGGAAACTGACAAGAACAGTAGGTTCTCTTCAGTCCAATACACTGTAATTGCTGGGAACAGACGTGAGTGCTATTTGCACTGTGTGGCAAATCGATCGCAATAGTGAGTCTTCTTACGGGAAAACAACTCTTGCTCATACGACCAGAAACTGTATGTGATTCAACTCTATTTCTGACCAGGAAACAAACACTAGCTCGCCTTACAAGAAACACACTCTGCTTTTGAGAAAAGAGCACTCTTCTACTCTACTGTGTTTCCTATAGGGCCAGAACAGTGTGCTTGCTGAGAACAAAAGAACTGTGCTTCCTACACACACGGGTTATATCTACTTCATCTCTACTTAGGAAACTGACAAGAACAGTAGCATCTCTTCAGTCCAATACAATGAACTTGCTGGGAACAGACGTAAGTGCTATTTGCACTGTATGGCAAATGGATCGCAATAGTCACTCTTTTACCAGAAAACAACTCTTGCTCGTAAGACCAGAAACTGCATGAGATTCAACTCCATATCTGACTGGGAAACAAACACTTGCTTGCCTTACAAGAAACACACTCTGCTTTTGAGAAAAGAGCACTCTTCTATTCTACTGTGTTTTCTATAGGGCCAGAACAGTGAGCTTGCTCAGTACAAAAACACTGTGCTTCCTACACACACGGGCCATATCTACTTCAACTCTGCTTAGGAAACTGACAAGAACAGTAGCTTCTCTTCAGTCCAATACACTGTACTTGCTGGGAACAGACGCGAGTGCTATTTGCACTGTGTATGGCAATGGGAGCACAATAGTGACTCTTCTTACAAGAAAACAACTCTTGCTCATAGGAACAGAAACTGCAAGTGATTCAACTCCATTTCTGACAGGGAAACAAACACTAGCTCGCCTTACAAGAAACACACTCTGCTTTTGAGAAAAGAGCACTCTTCTACTCTACTGTGTTTCCTATAGGTCCAGAACACTGTGCTTGCTCAAAACAAAAGAACTGTGCTTCCTACACACAGGGGCCATATCTACTTCAACTCTACTTAGGAAACTGACAAGAACAGTAGCATCTCTTCAGTCCAATAGACTGTACTTGCTCGGTACAGTCGTGAGTGCTATTTGCAGTGTTTGGCAAATGGATCACAATAGTGACTCTTCTTACCTGAAAACAACTCTTGCTCGTAGGACCAGAAACTGTATTATATTCAACTCCATTTCTGACTGGGAAACAAACACTTGCTCGCCTTACAAGAAACACACTCTGCTTTTGAGAAAAGAGCACTCTTCTACTCTACTGTGTTTCCTATAGGGCCAGAATAGTGAGCTTGCTCAGAACAAAAGAACTGTGCTTCCTACACACACTGGCCATATCTATTTCCACTCTGCTTAGAAAACTGAGAAGAACAGGAGCTTCTCTTCAGTCTAATACACTTTACTTGCTGGGAACAGACATGAGTGCTATTTGCACTGTGTGGCCAATGGATCGCAATAGTGATTCTTTTTACCATAAAACAACTATTGCTCGTTGGACCAAAAACAGCATGTGATTCAACTCCATTTCTGACTGGCAAACAAACAATAGCTCGCCTTAGGAGAAACACACTCTGCTTTTGAGAAAAGAGCACTCTTCTACTCTACTGTGTTTCCTAAAGGGCCAGAACAGTGAGCTTGCTCTGAACAAAAGAACTGTGCTTCCTACACACACGGGCCATATCTACTTCAACTCTGCTTAGGAAACTGACAAGAACAGGAGCTTCTCTTCAGTCCAATACACTGTACTTGCTGGGAAGAGACATGAGTGCTATTTGCACTGTGTATGGCAATGGGAGCACAATAGTAACTCTTCTTACCAGAAAACAACTCTTGCTCGTAGGAATAGAAACAGCATGTGATTCCACTCCATTTCTGACTGGGAAACAAACAATAGCTTGCCTTACAAGAAACACACTCTGCTTTTGAGAAAAGAGCACTCTTCTACTCTACTGTGTTTCCTATAGGGCCAGATCAGTGAGCTTGCTCAGTACAAAAGAACTGTGCTTCCTACACACAGGGGCCATATCTACTTCAACTCTGCTTAGGAAACTGACAACAACAGTAGCTTCTCTTCAGTCCAACACACTGTACTTGCTGGGAACAGACGCGAGTGCTATTTGCACTGTGTGGCAAATGGATCACAATAGTGACTCTTCTTACCCAGAAAACAACTCTTGCTCGTAGGACCAGAAACGGCATGAGATTCAACTCCATTTTTGACTGGGAAACAAACACTGGCTCGCCTTACAAGAAACACACTTTGCTTTTGAGAAAAGAGCACTCTTCTACTCTACTGTGTTTCCTATATGTCCAGAACAGTGTGCTTGCTCAGAAAAAAGAACTGTGCTTCCGACACACACGGGCCATATCTATTTACACTCTGCTTAGGATACTGAGAAGAACAGGAGCTTCTCTTCAGTCTAATACACTGTACTTGCTGGGAACAGACACGAGTGCTATTTGCACTGTGTATGGCAATGGGAGCACAATAGTGACTCTTCTTACCAGAAAACAACTCTTGCTCGTAGGAATAGAAACAGCATGTGATTCCACTCCATTTCTGACTGGGAAAAAAACACTAGCTCGCCTTACAAGAAACACACTCTGCTTTTGAGAAAAGAGCACTCTTCTACTCTACTGTGTTTCCTGTAGGGCCAGAACAGTGAGCTTGCTCAGAATAAAGAAACTGTGCTTCCTAAACACAAGGGCCATATCTACTACAACTCTGCTTAAGAAACTGACAAGAACAGTAGGTTCTCTTCAGTCCAATACACTGTACTTACTGAGAACAGACGCGAGTGCTATTTGTACTGTGTATGGCTATGGAGGCGCAATAGTGACTCTTCTTACCAGAAAACAACTCTTGCTCGTAGGACCAGAAACTGCATGAGATTCAACTCCATTTCTGACTGTGAAACAAACACTAGCTCACCTTACAAGAAACACACTCTGCTTTTGAGAAAAGAGCACTCATCTACTCTATTGTGTTTTCTATAGGGCCGAAACAGTGAGCTTGCTCTGTACAAAAACACTGTGCTTCCTACACACACGGGCAATATCTACTTCAACTCTGCTTAGGATACTGACAAGAACAGTAGCTTCTCTTCCATCCAATACACTGTACTTGCTGGGAACAGACGCGAGTGCTATTTGCACTGTGTGTCAAATGGATCGCAATAGTGACTCTTCTTACCAGAAAAAAACTCTTGCTCGTAGGACCAGTAACTGCATTAGATTCAACTCCATTTCTGACTGGGAAACAAACACTAGCTCGCGTTACAAGAAACAAACTCTGCTTTTGAGAAAAGAGCACTCTTCTACTCTACTGTGTTTCCTATAGGGCCAGAACAGTGAGCTTGCTCAGAACAAAAGAACTGTGCTTCCTACACACAGGGGCCACATCTACTTCAACTCTAGTTAGGAAACGGACAAGAACAGTAGCATCTCTTCAGTCCAATACACTGCACTTGCTGGAAACAGACGCGAGTGCTATTTGCACTGTGTGGCAAATGGATCGCCATAGTGACTCTTCTTACCCATAAACAACTCTTGCTCATACGACCAGAAACTGTCTGTGATTCAACTCTATTTCTGACTGGAAATCAAACACTAGCTGGCCTTACAAGAAACACACTCTGCTTTTGAGAAAAGAAAACTCTTCTACTCTACTGTGTTTTCTATAGGTCCAGAACAGTGTGCTTGCTCAAAACAAAAGAACTGTGCTTCCTACACACAGGGGCCATATCTACTTCAACTCTACTTAGGAAACTGACAAGAACAGTAGCATCTCTTCAGTCCAATAGACTGTACTTGCTCGGGACAGTCGTGAGTGCTATTTGCACTGTTTGGCAAATGGATCACAATAGTGACTCTTCTTACCTGAAAACAACTCTTGCTCGTAGGACCAGAAACTGCATTAGATTCAACTCCATTTCTGACTCGGAAACAAACACTAGCTCGCCTTACAAGAAACACACTCTGCTTTTGAGAAAAGAGCCCTCTTCTACTCTACTGTGTTTCCTATAGGGCCAGAACAGTGAGCTTGCTCAGAACAAAAGAACTGTGCTTCCTACACACACTGGCCATATCTATTTCCACTCTGCTTAGGAAACTGAGAAGAACAGGAGCTTCTCTTCAGTCTAATACACTTTACTTGCTGGGAACAGACATGAGTGCTATTTGCACTGTGTGTCCAATGGATCGCAATAGTGATTCTTTTTACCATAAAACAACTATTGCTCGTTGGACCAAAAACAGCATGTGATTCAACCCCATTTCTGTCTGGGAAACAAACACTAGCTCGCCTTAAGAGAAACACACTCTGCTTTTGAGAAAAGAGCTCTCTTCTACTCTACTGCGTTTCCTACAGGGCCAGAACAGTGAGCTTGCTCTGAACAAAAGAACTGTGCTTCCTACACACACGGGCCATATCTACTTCAACTCTGCTTAGGAAACTACAAGAACAGGAGCTTCTCTTCAGTCCAATACACTGTACTTGCTGGGAAGGGACATGAGTGCTATTTGCACTGTGTATGGCAATGGGAGCACAATAGAAACTCTTCTTACCAGAAAACAACTCTTACTCATAGGAATAGAAACAGCATGTGATTCCACTCCATTTCTGACAGGGAAACAAACAAGAGCTCGCCTTACAAGAAACACACTCTGCTTTTGAGAAAAGAGCACTCTTCTACTCTACTGTGTTTCCTATAGGGCCAGATCAGTGAGCTTGCTCAGTACAAAAGAACTGTGCTTCCTACACACACGGGCCATATCTACTTCAACTCTGCTTACGAAAATGACAACAACAGTAGCTTCTCTTCAGTTCAATACACTGTACTTGCTGGGAACAGACGCGAGTGCTATTTGCACTGTGTATGGGAATGGGAGCGCAACAGTGACTCTTCTTAAGAGAAAGCAACTCTTAATCATGGAAACAGAAACTGCAAGTGATTCAACTCCATTTCTGACAGGGAAAAAAACACTACCTCGCCTTACGAGAAACACACTTTGCTTTTGAGAAAAGAGCACTCTTCTACTCTACTGTGTTTCCTATATGTCCAGAACAGTGTGCTTGCTCAGAAAAAAGAACTGTGCTTCCGACACACACGGGCCATATCTATTTACACTCTGCTTAGGATACTGAGAAGAACAGGAGCTTCTCTTCAGTCTAATACACTGTACTTGCTGGGAACAGACACGAGTGCTATTTGCACTGTGTATGGCAATGGGAGCACAATAGTGACTCTTCTTACCAGAAAACAACTCTTGCTCGTAGGAATAGAAACAGCATGTGATTCCACTCCATTTCTGACTGGGAAAAAAACACTAGCTCGCCTTACAAGAAACACACTCTGCTTTTGAGAAAAGAGCACTCTTCTACTCTACTGTGTTTCCTGTAGGGCCAGAACAGTGAGCTTGCTCAGAATAAAGGAACTGTGCTTCCTAAACACAAGGGCCATATCTACTACAACTCTGCTTAAGAAACTGACAAGAACAGTAGGTTCTCTTCAGTCCAATACACTGTACTTACTGAGAACAGACGCCAGTGCTATTTGTACTGTGTATGGCTATGGAGGCGCAATAGTGACTCTTCTTACCAGAAAACAACTCTTGCTCGTAGGACCAGAAACTGCATGAGATTCAACTCCATTTCTGACTGTGAAACAAACACTAGCTCACCTTACAAGAAACACACTCTGCTTTTGAGAAAAGAGCACTCATCTACTCTATTGTGTTTTCTATAGGGCCGAAACAGTGAGCTTGCTCTGTACAAAAACACTGTGCTTCCTACACACACGGGCAATATCTACTTCAACTCTGCTTAGGATACTGACAAGAACAGTAGCTTCTCTTCCGTCCAATACACTGTACTTGCTGGGAACAGACGCGAGTGCTATTTGCACTGTGTGTCAAATGGATCGCAATAGTGACTCTTCTTACCAGAAAAAAACTCTTGCTCGTAGGACCAGTAACTGCATTAGATTCAACTCCATTTCTGACTGGGAAACAAACACTAGCTCGCGTTACAAGAAACAAACTCTGCTTTTGAGAAAAGAGCACTCTTCTACTCTACTGTGTTTCCTATAGGGCCAGAACAGTGAGCTTGCTCAGAACAAAAGAACTGTGCTTCCTACACACAGGGGCCACATCTACTTCAACTCTAGTTAGGAAACGGACAAGAACAGTAGCATCTCTTCAGTCCAATACACTGCACTTGCTGGAAACAGACGCGAGTGCTATTTGCACTGTGTGGCAAATGGATCGCCATAGTGACTCTTCTTACCCATAAACAACTCTTGCTCGTACGACCAGAAACTGTCTGTGATTCAACTCTATTTCTGACTGGAAATCAAACACTAGCTGGCCTTACAAGAAACACACTCTGCTTTTGAGAAAAGAAAACTCTTCTACTCTACTGTGTTTTCTATAGGTCCAGAACAGTGTGCTTGCTCAAAACAAAAGAACTGTGCTTCCTACACACAGGGGCCATATCTACTTCAACTCTACTTAGGAAACTGACAAGAACAGTAGCATCTCTTCAGTCCAATAGACTGTACTTGCTCGGGACAGTCGTGAGTGCTATTTGCACTGTTTGGCAAATGGATCACAATAGTGACTCTTCTTACCTGAAAACAACTCTTGCTCGTAGGACCAGAAACTGCATTAGATTCAACTCCATTTCTGACTCGGAAACAAACACTAGCTCGCCTTAGAAGAAACACACTCTGCTTTTGAGAAAAGAGCCCTCTTCTACTCTACTGTGTTTCCTATAGGTCCAGAACAGTGAGCTTGCTCAGAACAAAAGAACTGTGCTTCCTACACACACTGGCCATATCTATTTCCACTCTGCTTAGGAAACTGAGAAGAACAGGAGCTTCTCTTCAGTCTAATACACTTTACTTGCTGGGAACAGACATGAGTGCTATTTGCACTGTGTGTCCAATGGATCGCAATAGTGATTCTTTTTACCATAAAACAACTATTGCTCGTTGGACCAAAAACAGCATGTGATTCAACCCCATTTCTGTCTGGGAAACAAACACTAGCTCGCCTTAAGAGAAACACACTCTGCTTTTGAGAAAAGAGCTCTCTTCTACTCTACTGCATTTCCTACAGGGCCAGAACAGTGAGCTTGCTCTGAACAAAAGAACTGTGCTTCCTACACACACGGGCCATATCTACTTCAACTCTGCTTAGGAAACTACAAGAACAGGAGCTTCTCTTCAGTCCAATACACTGTACTTGCTGGGAAGGGACATGAGTGCTATTTGCACTGTGTATGGCAATGGGAGCACAATAGAAACTCTTCTTACCAGAAAACAACTCTTACTCATAGGAATAGAAACAGCATGTGATTCCACTCCATTTCTGACAGGGAAACAAACAAGAGCTCGCCTTACAAGAAACACACTCTGCTTTTGAGAAAAGAGCACTCTTCTACTCTACTGTGTTTCCTATAGGGCCAGATCAGTGAGCTTGCTCAGTACAAAAGAACTGTGCTTCCTACACACACAGGCCATATCTACTTCAACTCTGCTTACGAAAATGACAACAACAGTAGCTTCTCTTCAGTTCAATACACTGTACTTGCTGGGAACAGACGCGAGTGCTATTTGCACTGTGTATGGGAATGGGAGCGCAATAGTGACTCTTCTTAAGAGAAAGCAACTCTTAATCATGGAAACAGAAACTGCAAGTGATTCAACTCCATATCTGACAGGGAAAAAAACACTACCTCGCCTTACGAGAAACACACTTTGCTTTTGAGAAAAGAGCACTCTTCTACTCTACTGTGTTTCCTATAAGTCCAGAACAGTGTGCTTGCTCAGAAAAAAGAACTGTGCTTCCGACACACACGGGCCATATCTATTTACACTCTGCTTAGGATACTGAGAAGAACAGGAGCTTCTCTTCAGTCTAATACACTGTACTTGCTGGGAACAGACACGAGTGCTATTTGCACTGTGTATGGCAATGGGAGCACAATAGTGACTCTTCTTACCAGAAAACAACTCTTGCTCGTAGGAATAGAAACAGCATGTGATTCCACTCCATTTCTGACTGGGAAAAAAACACTAGCTCGCCTTACAAGAAACACACTCTGCTTTTGAGAAAAGAGCACTCTTCTACTCTACTGTGTTTCCTGTAGGGCCAGAACAGTGAGCTTGCTCAGAATAAAGGAACTGTGCTTCCTAAACACAAGGGCCATATCTACTACAACTCTGCTTAAGAAACTGACAAGAACAGTAGGTTCTCTTCAGTCCAATACACTGTACTTACTGAGAACAGACGCGAGTGCTATTTGTACTGTGTATGGCTATGGAGGGGCAATAGTGACTCTTCTTACCAGAAAACAACTCTTGCTCGTAGGACCAGAAACTGCATGAGATTCAACTCCATTTCTGACTGGGAAACAAACACTAGCTCACCTTACAAGAAACACACTCTGCTTTTGAGAAAAGAGCACTCATCTACTCTATTGTGTTTTCTATAGGGCCGAAACAGTGAGCTTGCTCTGTACAAAAACACTGTGCTTCCTACACACACGGGCAATATCTACTTCAACTCTGCTTAGGATACTGACAAGAACAGTAGCTTCTCTTCCGTCCAATACACTGTACTTGCTGGGAACAGACGCGAGTGCTATTTGCACTGTGTGTCAAATGGATCGCAATAGTGACTCTTCTTACCAGAAAAAAACTCTTGCTCGTAGGACCAGTAACTGCATTAGATTCAACTCCATTTCTGACTGGGAAACAAACACTAGCTCGCGTTACAAGAAACAAACTCTGCTTTTGAGAAAAGAGCACTCTTCTACTCTACTGTGTTTCCTATAGGGCCAGAACAGTGAGCTTGCTCAGAAAAAAAGAACTGTGCTTCCTACACACAGGGGCCACATCTACTTCAACTCTAGTTAGGAAACGGACAAGAACAGTAGCATCTCTTCAGTCCAATACACTGTACTTGCTGGAAACAGACGCGAGTGCTATTTGCACTGTGTGGCAAATGGATCGCCATAGTGACTCTTCTTACCCATAAACAACTCTTGCTCGTACGACCAGAAACTGTCTGTGATTCAACTCTATTTCTGACCTGAAATCAAACACTAGCTGGCCTTACAAGAAACACACTCTGCTTTTGAGAAAAGAAAACTCTTCTACTCTACTGTGTTTTCTATAGGTCCAGAACAGTGTGCTTGCTCAAAACAAAAGAACTGTGCTTCCTACACACAGGGGCCATATCTACTTCAACTCTACTTAGGAAACTGACAAGAACAGTAGCATCTCTTCAGTCCAATAGACTGTACTTGCTCGGGACAGTCGTGAGTGCTATTTGCACTGTTTGGCAAATGGATCAAAATAGTGACTCTTCTT
>NW_026736588.1:0-65292 GCF_949786415.1 Peromyscus eremicus | reverse complement strand
TTTCTGACTGGGAAAGAAACACTGGCTCGCCTTACAAGAAATACACTCTGCTTTTGAGAAAAGAGCCCTCTTCTAATCTAAAGTGTTTCCTATGTGGTCCGAACAGTGAGCTTGCTCAGAACAAAAGAACTGTGCTTCCTACACACAAGGGCCATATCTAGTTCAACTCTGCTTAGGAAACTGACAAAAACAGTAGCTCCTCTTCAGTCCAATACACTGTACTTGCTGGGAACAGATGCGAGTGCTCTTTGCACTGTGTAGGGGAATGGGAGCACAATAGTGACTTTCCTTACCAGAAAACAACTCTTGATCATGGGTCCAAAAACTGCATGTGATTCAACTCCACTTATGACTTGGAAACAAACGCTAGCTCGCCTTACAAGAAACACACTCTGCTTTTGAGAAAAGAGCACTCTTCTACTCTACTGTGTTTTCTTTAGAGCCAAAATAGTGAGCTTGCTCAGAACAAAAGAACTGTGCTTCCTACACACACGGGCCATATCTAGTTCAACTCTGCTTAGGAAATTGACAAGAACAGTAGCTCCTCTTCAGTCCAATACACTGTACTTGCTGGGAACAGACACCAGTGCTATTTGCCCTGTGTATGACAAAGGGGGCGAAATAGTGACTCTTATTGCCAGAAAACAATTCTTGCTCGTAGGACCAGAAACTGCATGTGATTCAACTCCATTTCGGACTGGAAAACAAACATTAGCTCGCCTTACAAGAAACATACTCTGCTTTTGAGAAAAGAGCACTCTTCTTCTCTACTGTGTTTCCTATAGGGCCAGAATAGTGAGCTTGCTCAGAACAAAAGAACTTTGCTTCTTACATACACGGGCTATATCTAGTTCAACTCTGCTTAAGAAACTGACAAGAACAGTAGCTCCTCTTCAGTCCAATACACTGTATATGCTGGGAACAGACGCCAGTGCTATTTGCCCTGTGTATTATAATGGGATCGCAATAGTGACTCTTCTTACCAGAAAACAACTCTTGCTCGTAGGACCAGAAACTGCATGTGATTTAACTCCATTTAGAACTGGGAAACAAATACTAGCTCGCCTTACAATAAACACACTCTGCTTTTGAGAAAAGAGCACTCTTCTACACTACTGTGTTTCCTATGGGGTCTGAACAGTGAGCTTGCTCCGAACAAAAGAACCGTGCTTCCTACACACACGGGCCATATCTAGTTCAACTCTGCTTAGGAAACTGACAAGAACAGTAGCTCCTCTTCAGTCCAATACACTGTACTTGCTGGGAACAGACGCGAGTGCTATTTGCACTGTGTAAGACTATGGGAGCACAATAGTGACTCTTCTTACCAGAAAACAACTCTTGCTCGTAGGACCAAAAGCTACATGTGATTCAACTCCATTTAGGACTGGGAAACAATCACTAGATCGCCTTACAAGAAACACACTCTGCTTTTGAGAAAAGAGCACTCTTCTACTCTACTGTGTTTCCTATAGGGCCAAAACAGTGAGCTTGCTCAGAACAAAAGAACTGTGCTTCCTACACACATGGTCAAACCTAGTTCAATTCTGCTTAGGAAACTGACAAGAATAGTAGATCCTCTTCAGTCCAATACACTGTACATGCTGGGAAGAGACGCGAGTGCTATTTGCCCTGTGTATGACAATGGGAGCGCAATAGTGACTCTTCTTACCAGAAAACAACTCTTGCTCATAGGACCAGAAACTGCACGTGATTCAACTCCATTTAGGACTGGGAAACAAACGCTAGCTCGCCTTACAAGAAACACACTCTGCTTTTGAGAAAAGAGCACTCTTCTACTCTACTGTGTTTTATTTAGAGGCAAAACAGTGAGCTTGCTCAGAACAAAAGAACTGTGCTTCCTACACACAGGGGCCATATGTAGTTCAACTCTGCTTAGGAAACTGACAAGAACAGTAGCTCCTCTTCAGTCCAATACACTGTACTTGCTGCGAACAGATGCGAGTGCTATTTGCACTGTGTATGGCAATGGGAGCGCAATAGTGACTCTTCTTACCAGAAAACAAATCTTGCTCGTAGGACCAAAAACTACATGTGATTCAACTCCATTTAGGACTGGGAAACAAACGCTAGGTCGCCTTACAAGAAACACACTCTGCTTTTGAGAAAAGAGCCCTCTTCTAATCTAAAGTGTTTCCTATGGGGTCCGAACAGTGAGCTTGCTCAGAACAAAAGAACTGTGCTTCCTACACACACGAGCCATATCTAGTTCAACTCTGCTTAGGAAACTGACAAGAACAGTAGCTCATCTTCAGTACAATACACTGTACTTGCTGAGAATAAACGCGAGATCTATTTGCACTGTGTATGGCAATGGGAAAGCAATAGTGACTCTTCTTACCAGAAAACAACTCTTGCTCATAGGACCAAAAGCTACATGTGACTCAACTCCATTTAGGACTGGGAAACAATCGCTAGATCGCCTTACAAGAAACACACTCTGCTTTTGAGAAAAGAGCACTATTCTACTCTACTGTGTTTCCTATAGTGCCAAAACAGTGAGCTTGCTCAGAACAAAAGAACTGTGCTTCCTACACACACGGCCTTATCTAGTTCAATTCTGCTTAGGAAACTGACAAGAACAGTAGATCCTCTTCAGTCCAATACACTGTACATGCAGGGAATAAACGCCAGTGCTATTTGCCCTGTGTATGACAATGGCAGCGCAATAGTGACTCTTCTTACCAGAAAACAACTCTTGCTTGTAGGAACAGAAACTGCATGTGATTTTACTCCATTTAAGACTGGGAAACAAATGCTAGCTCGTCTTACAAGAAACACACTCTGCTTTTAGGAAAGGGCACTCTTCTACTCTAATGTGTTTCCTATAGGGCCATAAGAGTGAGCTTGCTCAGAACAAAAGAACTGTGCTTCCAACACACACCGACTATATTTAGTTCCATATGCTTAGGAAACTGACAAGAATAGTAGATCCTCTTCAGTCCAATACACTGTACTTGCGGGAACAGACGCGAGTGCTATTTGCCCTGTGTATGACAATGGGAGCGCAATAGTGACTCTTATTACCAGAAAACAACTCTTGATCGTAAAACCAGAAACTGCATGTGATTCAACTCCATTTAGGACTGGGAAACAAACGCTAACTCGCCTTACAAGAAACACACTCTGCTTTGAGAAAAGAGCACTCTTCTACTCTACTGTGTTTCCTATGGGATCCGAAGAGTGAGCTTGCTCAGAACAAAAGAAGTGTGCTTCCTACACACACGGGCCATATCCAGTTCAACTCTGCTTAGGAAACTGACAAGAACAGTAGCTCCTCTTCAGTCCAATACACTGTACTTGCTGGGAACAGACGCCAGTGCTATTTGCACTGTGTATGGCAATGGGAGCACAATAGTGACTCTTCTTACCAGAAAACAACTCTTGCTCGTAGGACCAGAAACTGCATGGGTTTCAACTCCATTTATGACTGGAAAACAAACACTAGCTCGCGTTACAAGAAATACACTCTGCTTTGGAGAAAAGAGCACACTTCTACTCTACTGTGTTTCCTATAGGGTCCGAAGAGTGAGCTTGCTCAGAACAAAAGAACTGTGCTTCCTACACAAACGGGCCATATCTATTCCAACTCTTCTTAGGAAACTGACAAGAACAGTAGATCCTCTTCAGTCCAATACACTGTACTAGATGGTAACAGACGGGAGTGCTATTTGCACTGTGTGTGGCAATGGGAGCGCAATAGTGACTTTCCTTACCAGAAAACAACTCTTGCTCTTAGGACCAGAAACTGCATGAGATTCAACTCCATTTAGAACTGGGAAACAAACGCTAGCTGGCCTTACAATAAACACACTCTGCTTTTGAGAAAAGACAACTCATCTACTCTACTGTGTTTCCTATAGGGTCCAAACAGTGAGCTTGCTCCGAACAAAAGAACCGTGCTTCCTACACACACGGGCCATATCTAGTTCAACTCTGCTTAGGAAACTGACAAGAACAGTAGCTCCTCTTCAGTCCAATACACTGTACATGCAGGGAATAGACGCCAGTGCTATTTGCCCTGTGTATTACAATGGCAGCGCAATAGTGACTCTTCTCTCCAGAGAACAACTCTTGCTCGTAGGAACAGAAACTGCATGAGACTTTACTCCATTTAGGACTGGGAAACAAACGCTAGCTTGCCTTACAAGAAACACACTCTGCTTTTGAGAAAAGAGCACTCTGCTACTCTAATGTGATTCCTATAGGGCCAGAAGAGTGAGCTTGCTCAGAACAAAAGAACTGTGCTTCCTACACACACCGACTATATTTAGTTCAACTCTGCTTAGGAAACTGACAAGAACAGTAGATCCTCTTCAGTCCAATACACTGCACATGCTGGGAACAGACGCCAGTGCTATTTGCCCTGTGTATAGCAATGGGAGCACAATAGTGACTCTTCTTTCCAGAAAACAACTCTTGCTCGTAGGACCAAAACTGCATGGGATTCAACTCCATTTAGGACTGGGAAACAAATGCTAGCTCGCCTTACAAGAAATACACTCTGCTTTTGAGAAAAGGGCACACTTCTACTCTACTGTGTTTCCTATAGGGTCCGAAGAGTGAGCTTTCTCAGAACAAAAGAACTGTGCTTCCTACACACACCGACTATATTTAGTACAACTCTGATTAGGAAACTGACAAGAACAGTAGATCATCTTCACTCCAATACACTGTACATGCTGGGAACAGATGCCAGTGCTATTTGCCTGTGTATGACAACGAGAGCGCAATAGTGACTCTTCTTACCAGAAAACAACTCTTGCTCGTAGGACCAGAGACTGCATGAGATTCAACTCGATTTAAGACTGCGAAACAAACGCTAGCTCTCTTACAAGAAACACACTCTGCTTTTGAGAAAAGAGCACTCTTCTACTCTACTGTGTTTCCTAAAGGGCCAAAACAGTGAGCTTGCTCAGAACAAAAGAACTGTGCTTCCTACACACACGGCCATATCTAGTTCAATTCTGCTTAGTAAACTGACAAGAATAGTAGATCCTCTTCAGTCCAATACACTGTACTTCCTGGGAACAGACGCGAGTGCTATTTGCACTGTATATGGCAATGGGAGCGTAATAGTGACTCTTCTTACCGGAAAACATCTCTTGCTCGTGGGACCAGAAACTGCATGGGATTCAACTCCATTTCTGACTCGGAAACAAACACTAGCTCGCCTTACAAGAAACACACTCTGCTTTTGAGAAAAGAGCACTCTTCTACTCTACTGTGTTTCCTATGGGATCTGAACAGTGAGCTTGCTCAGAACAAAAGAACTGTGCTTCCTACACACACGGGCCATATCTAGTTCAACTCTGCTTAGGAAACTGACAAGAACAGTATCTCCTCTTCAGTCCAATACACTGTACTTACTGGGAACAGACGCGAGTTCTATTTGCTCTGTGTATGGGAATGGGAGCGCAATAGTGACTTTCCTTACAGAAAACAACTCTTGCTCATGGGACCAAAAACTTCATGTGATTCAACTCCTTTTAGGACTGGGAAACAAACGCTAGCTCTCCTTACAAGAAACACACTCTGCTTTTGAGAAAAGAGCACTCTTCTACTCTACTGTGTTTCCTATAGAGACAAAACAGTGAGCTTGCTCAGAACAAAAGAACTGTGCTTCCTAGACACACGGCCATATCTGGTTCAATTCTGCTTAGGAAACTGACAAGAACAGTAGATCCTCTACAGTCTAATACACTGTACATGCTGGGAATAGACGCCAGTGCTATTTGCCTTATGTATGACAATGGGAGCGCAATATTGTCTCTTCTTACCAGAAAACAACTCTTGCTCGCAGGACCAGAAACTGCATGTGATTCAACTCCATTTAGGACTGGGAAACAAACGCTAGCTCGCCTTACAAGAAACACACTCTGCTTTAGAGAAAAGAGCACTCTTCTACTCTAATGTGTTTCCGATAGGGCCAGAACAGTGAGCTTGCTCAGAAAAAAGGAACTGTGCTTCCTACACACGGGCCATATCCAGTTCAACTCTGCTTAGGAAACTGACAAGAACAGTAGCTCCTCTTCAGTCCAATACACTGTACTTGCTGGGAACAGACGCCAGTGCTATTTGCACTGTGTATGGCAATGGGAGCACAATAGTGACTCTTTTTACCAGAAAACAACTCTTGCTTGTAGGACCAGAAACTGCATGGGATTCAACACCATTTAGGACTGGGAAACAAACACTAGCTCGCGTTACAAGAAATACACTCTGCTTTTGAGAAAAGAGCACACTTCTACTCTACTGTGTTTCCTATAGGGTCCGAAGAGTGAGCTTGCTCAGAACAAAAGAACTGTGCTTCCTACACACACGGGCCATATCTATTCCAACTCTTCTTAGGAAACTGACAAGAACAGTAGATCCTCTTCAGTCCAATACACTGTACTTGATGGTAACAGACGGGAGTGCTATTTGCACTGTGTGTGGCAATGGGAGCACAATAGTGACTTTCCTTACCAGAAAACAACTCTTGCTCGTAGGACCAGAAACTGCATGAGATTCAACTCCATTTAGAACTGGGAAACAAACGCTAGCTGGTCTTACAATAAACACACTCTGCTTTTGAGAAAAGACAACTCATCTACTCTACTGTGTTTCCTATGGGGTCCGAACAGTGAGCTTGCTCCGAACAAAAGAACCGTGCTTCCTACACACACGGGCCATATCTCGTTCAACTCTGCTTAGGAAACTGACAAGAACAGTAGCTGCTCTTCAGTCCAATACAGTGTACTTGCTGGGAACAGACGCCAGTGCTTTTTGCACTGTGTATGGCAATGGGAGCGCAATAGTGATTCTTCTTTCCAGAAAACAACTCTTGCTCATGGGACCAAAAACTGCATGTGATTCAACTCCATTTAGGACTGGGAAACAAAAGCTAGCTCGCCTTACAAGAAACTCACTCTGCTTTTGAGAAAAGGGCACTCTTCTACTCTAATGTGTTTCCTATAGGGCCAGAAAAGTGAGCTTGCTCAGAACAAAAGAACTGTGCTTCCTACACACACCGACTATATCTCGTTCAACTCTCCTTAGGAAACTGACAAGAACAGTAGCTCCTCTTCAGTCCAATACACTGTACTTGCTGGGAACAGACGCCAGTGCTATTTGTACTGTGTATGGCAATGGGAGCGCAATAGTGACTCTTCTTACCAGAAAACAACTCTTGCTCCTAGGACCAAAAACTGCCTGTGATTCAACTCCATTTAGGACTGGGAAACAAACGCTAGCTCGCCTTACATTAAACACACTCTACTTTTGAGAAAAGGGCACTCTTCTACTCTACTGTGTTTCCTATAGGGCCAAAACAGTGAGCTTGCTCAGAACAAAAGAACTGTGCTTCCTACACACACGGCCTTATCTAGTTCAATTCTGCTTAGGAAACTGAAAAGAACAGTAGATCCTCTTCAGTCCAATACACTGTACATGCAGGGAATAAACGCCAGTGCTATTTGCCCTGTGTATGACAATGGCAGCGCAATAGTGACTCTTCTTACCAGAAAACAACTCTTGCTCGTAGGACCAGAAACTGCATGTGATTTTACTCCATTTAGGACTGGGAAACAAACGCTAGCTTGCCTTACAAGAAACACACTCTGCTTCTGAGAAAAGAGCACTCTTCTACTCTACTTTGTTTCCTTTGGGGTCCAAACAGTGAGCTTGCTCAGAACAAAAGAACTGTGCTTCCTAAACACACGGGCCATATCTAGTTCAACTCTGTGTAGGAAACTGACAAGAACAGTAGCTCCTATTCAGTCCAATACACTGTACTTGCTGGGAAAAGACGCGAGAGCTATTTGCACTGTATATGGCAATGGGATCCCAATAGTGACTCTTCTTACCAGAAAACAGCTCTTGCTCGTAGGACCAAAAACTGCATGGGATTCAACTCCATTTCTGACTGGGAAAGAAACACTGGCTCGCCTTACAAGAAATACACTCTGCTTTTGAGAAAAGAGCCCTCTTCTAATCTAAAGTGTTTCCTATGTGGTCCGAACAGTGAGCTTGCTCAGAACAAAAGAACTGTGCTTCCTACACACACGGGCCATATCTAGTTCAACTCTGCTTAGGAAACTGACAAAAACAGTAGCTCCTCTTCAGTCCAATACACTGTACTTGCTGGGAACAGATGCGAGTGCTCTTTGCACTGTGTAGGGGAATGGGAGCACAATAGTGACTTTCCTTACCAGAAAACAACTCTTGATCATGGGTCCAAAAACTGCATGTGATTCAACTCCACTTATGACTTGGAAACAAACGCTAGCTCGCCTTACAAGAAACACACTCTGCTTTTGAGAAAAGAGCACTCTTCTACTCTACTGTGTTTTCTTTAGAGCCAAAATAGTGAGCTTGCTCAGAACAAAAGAACTGTGCTTCCTACACACACGGGCCATATCTAGTTCAACTCTGCTTAGGAAACTGACAAGAACAGTAGCTCCTCTTCAGTCCAATACACTGTACTTGCTGGGAACAGACACCAGTGCTATTTGCCCTGTGTATGACAAAGGGGGCGAAATAGTGACTCTTATTGCCAGAAAACAATTCTTGCTCGTAGGACCAGAAACTGCATGTGATTCAACTCCATTTCGGACTGGAAAACAAACATTAGCTCGCCTTACAAGAAACATACTCTGCTTTTGAGAAAAGAGCACTCTTCTTCTCTACTGTGTTTCCTATAGGGCCAGAATAGTGAGCTTGCTCAGAACAAAAGAACTTTGCTTCTTACATACACGGGCTATATCTAGTTCAACTCTGCTTAAGAAACTGACAAGAACAGTAGCTCCTCTTCAGTCCAATACACTGTATATGCTGGGAACAGACGCCAGTGCTATTTGCCCTGTGTATTATAATGGGATCGCAATAGTGACTCTTCTTACCAGAAAACAACTCTTGCTCGTAGGACCAGAAACTGCATGTGATTTAACTCCATTTAGAACTGGGAAACAAATACTAGCTTGCCTTACAATAAACACACTCTGCTTTTGAGAAAAGAGCACTCTTCTACACTACTGTGTTTCCTATGGGGTCTGAACAGTGAGCTTGCTCCGAACAAAAGAACCGTGCTTCCTACACACACGGGCCATATCTAGTTCAACTCTGCTTAGGAAACTGACAAGAACAGTAGCTCCTCTTCAGTCCAATACACTGTACTTGCTGGGGAACAGACGCGAGTGCTATTTGCACTGTGTAAGACTATGGGAGCACAATAGTGACTCTTCTTACCAGAAAACAACTCTTGCTCGTAGGACCAAAAGCTACATGTGATTCAACTCCATTTAGGACTGGGAAACAATCACTAGATCGCCTTACAAGAAACACACTCTGCTTTTGAGAAAAGAGCACTCTTCTACTCTACTGTGTTTCCTATAGGGCCAAAACAGTGAGCTTGCTCAGAACAAAAGAACTGTGCTTCCTACACACATGGTCAAACCTAGTTCAATTCTGCTTAGGAAACTGACAAGAATAGTAGATCCTCTTCAGTCCAATACACTGTACATGCTGGGAAGAGACGCGAGTGCTATTTGCCCTGTGTATGACAATGGGAGCGCAATAGTGACTCTTCTTACCAGAAAACAACTCTTGCTCATAGGACCAGAAACTGCACGTGATTCAACTCCATTTAGGACTGGGAAACAAACGCTAGCTCGCCTTACAAGAAACACACTCTGCTTTTGAGAAAAGAGCACTCTTCTACTCTACTGTGTTTTATTTAGAGGCAAAACAGTGAGCTTGCTCAGAACAAAAGAACTGTGCTTCCTACACACAGGGGCCATATGTAGTTCAACTCTGCTTAGGAAACTGACAAGAACAGTAGCTCCTCTTCAGTCCAATACACTGTACTTGCTGCGAACAGATGCGAGTGCTATTTGCACTGTGTATGGCAATGGGAGCGCAATAGTGACTCTTCTTACCAGAAAACAACTCTTGCTCGTAGGACCAAAAACTACATGTGATTCAACTCCATTTAGGACTGGGAAACAAACGCTAGGTCGCCTTACAAGAAACACACTCTGCTTTTGAGAAAAGAGCCCTCTTCTAATCTAAAGTGTTTCCTATGGGGTCCGAACAGTGAGCTTGCTCAGAACAAAAGAACTGTGCTTCCTACACACACGAGCCATATCTAGTTCAACTCTGCTTAGGAAACTGACAAGAACAGTAGCTCATCTTCAGTACAATACACTGTACTTGCTGCGAATAAACGCGAGATCTATTTGCACTGTGTATGGCAATGGGAAAGCAATAGTGACTCTTCTTACCAGAAAACAACTCTTGCTCATAGGACCAAAAGCTACATGTGACTCAACTCCATTTAGGACTGGGAAACAATCGCTAGATCGCCTTACAAGAAACACACTCTGCTTTTGAGAAAAGAGCACTATTCTACTCTACTGTGTTTCCTATAGTGCCAAAACAGTGAGCTTGCTCAGAACAAAAGAACTGTGCTTCCTACACACACGGCCTTATCTAGTTCAATTCTGCTTAGGAAACTGACAAGAACAGTAGATCCTCTTCAGTCCAATACACTGTACATGCAGGGAATAAACGCCAGTGCTATTTGCCCTGTGTATGACAATGGCAGCGCAATAGTGACTCTTCTTACCAGAAAACAACTCTTGCTTGTAGGAACAGAAACTGCATGTGATTTTACTCCATTTAAGACTGGGAAACAAATGCTAGCTCGTCTTACAAGAAACACACTCTGCTTTTAGGAAAGGGCACTCTTCTACTCTAATGTGTTTCCTATAGGGCCATAAGAGTGAGCTTGCTCAGAACAAAAGAACTGTGCTTCCAACACACACCGACTATATTTAGTTCCATATGCTTAGGAAACTGACAAGAATAGTAGATCCTCTTCAGTCCAATACACTGTACTTGCGGGAAGAGACGCGAGTGCTATTTGCCCTGTGTATGACAATGGGAGCGCAATAGTGACTCTTATTACCAGAAAACAACTCTTGATCGTAAAACCAGAAACTGCATGTGATTCAACTCCATTTAGGACTGGGAAACAAACGCTAACTCGCCTTACAAGAAACACACTCTGCTTTTGAGAAAAGAGCACTCTTCTACTCTACTGTGTTTCCTATGGGATCCGAAGAGTGAGCTTGCTCAGAACAAAAGAAGTGTGCTTCCTACACACACGGGCCATATCCAGTTCAACTCTGCTTAGGAAACTGACAAGAACAGTAGCTCCTCTTCAGTCCAATACACTGTACTTGCTGGGAACAGACGCCAGTGCTATTTGCACTGTGTATGGCAATGGGAGCACAATAGTGACTCTTCTTACCAGAAAACAACTCTTGCTCGTAGGACCAGAAACTGCATGGGTTTCAACTCCATTTATGACTGGAAAACAAACACTAGCTCGCGTTACAAGAAATACACTCTGCTTTGGAGAAAAGAGCACACTTCTACTCTACTGTGTTTCCTATAGGGTCCGAAGAGTGAGCTTGCTCAGAACAAAAGAACTGTGCTTCCTACACAAACGGGCCATATCTATTCCAACTCTTCTTAGGAAACTGACAAGAACAGTAGATCCTCTTCAGTCCAATACACTGTACTAGATGGTAACAGACGGGAGTGCTATTTGCACTGTGTGTGGCAATGGGAGCGCAATAGTGACTTTCCTTACCAGAAAACAACTCTTGCTCTTAGGACCAGAAACTGCATGAGATTCAACTCCATTTAGAACTGGGAAACAAACGCTAGCTGGCCTTACAATAAACACACTCTGCTTTTGAGAAAAGACAACTCATCTACTCTACTGTGTTTCCTATAGGGTCCAAACAGTGAGCTTGCTCCGAACAAAAGAACCGTGCTTCCTACACACACGGGCCATATCTAGTTCAACTCTGCTTAGGAAACTGACAAGAACAGTAGCTCCTCTTCAGTCCAATACACTGTACATGCAGGGAATAGACGCCAGTGCTATTTGCCCTGTGTATTACAATGGCAGCGCAATAGTGACTCTTCTCTCCAGAGAACAACTCTTGCTCGTAGGAACAGAAACTGCATGAGACTTTACTCCATTTAGGACTGGGAAACAAACGCTAGCTTGCCTTACAAGAAACACACTCTGCTTTTGAGAAAAGAGCACTCTGCTACTCTAATGTGATTCCTATAGGGCCAGAAGAGTGAGCTTGCTCAGAACAAAAGAACTGTGCTTCCTACACACACCGACTATATTTAGTTCAACTCTGCTTAGGAAACTGACAAGAACAGTAGATCCTCTTCAGTCCAATACACTGCACATGCTGGGAACAGACGCCAGTGCTATTTGCCCTGTGTATAGCAATGGGAGCACAATAGTGACTCTTCTTTCCAGAAAACAACTCTTGCTCGTAGGACCAAAACTGCATGGGATTCAACTCCATTTAGGACTGGGAAACAAACGCTAGCTCGCCTTACAAGAAATACACTCTGCTTTTGAGAAAAGGGCACACTTCTACTCTACTGTGTTTCCTATAGGGTCCGAAGAGTGAGCTTTCTCAGAACAAAAGAACTGTGCTTCCTACACACACCGACTATATTTAGTACAACTCTGATTAGGAAACTGACAAGAACAGTAGATCATCTTCACTCCAATACACTGTACATGCTGGGAACAGATGCCAGTGCTATTTGCCTGTGTATGACAACGAGAGCGCAATAGTGACTCTTCTTACCAGAAAACAACTCTTGCTCGTAGGACCAGAGACTGCATGAGATTCAACTCGATTTAAGACTGCGAAACAAACGCTAGCTCTCTTACAAGAAACACACTCTGCTTTTGAGAAAAGAGCACTCTTCTACTCTACTGTGTTTCCTAAAGGGCCAAAACAGTGAGCTTGCTCAGAACAAAAGAACTGTGCTTCCTACACACACGGCCATATCTAGTTCAATTCTGCTTAGTAAACTGACAAGAATAGTAGATCCTCTTCAGTCCAATACACTGTACTTCCTGGGAACAGACGCGAGTGCTATTTGCACTGTATATGGCAATGGGAGCGTAATAGTGACTCTTCTTACCGGAAAACATCTCTTGCTCGTGGGACCAGAAACTGCATGGGATTCAACTCCATTTCTGACTCGGAAACAAACACTAGCTCGCCTTACAAGAAACACACTCTGCTTTTGAGAAAAGAGCACTCTTCTACTCTACTGTGTTTCCTATGGGATCTGAACAGTGAGCTTGCTCAGAACAAAAGAACTGTGCTTCCTACACACACGGGCCATATCTAGTTCAACTCTGCTTAGGAAACTGACAAGAACAGTATCTCCTCTTCAGTCCAATACACTGTACTTACTGGGAACAGACGCGAGTTCTATTTGCTCTGTGTATGGGAATGGGAGCGCAATAGTGACTTTCCTTACAGAAAACAACTCTTGCTCATGGGACCAAAAACTTCATGTGATTCAACTCCTTTTAGGACTGGGAAACAAACGCTAGCTCTCCTTACAAGAAACACACTCTGCTTTTGAGAAAAGAGCACTCTTCTACTCTACTGTGTTTCCTATAGAGACAAAACAGTGAGCTTGCTCAGAACAAAAGAACTGTGCTTCCTAGACACACGGCCATATCTGGTTCAATTCTGCTTAGGAAACTGACAAGAACAGTAGATCCTCTACAGTCTAATACACTGTACATGCTGGGAATAGACGCCAGTGCTATTTGCCTTATGTATGACAATGGGAGCGCAATATTGTCTCTTCTTACCAGAAAACAACTCTTGCTCGCAGGACCAGAAACTGCATGTGATTCAACTCCATTTAGGACTGGGAAACAAACGCTAGCTCGCCTTACAAGAAACACACTCTGCTTTAGAGAAAAGAGCACTCTTCTACTCTAATGTGTTTCCGATAGGGCCAGAACAGTGAGCTTGCTCAGAAAAAAGGAACTGTGCTTCCTACACACGGGCCATATCCAGTTCAACTCTGCTTAGGAAACTGACAAGAACAGTAGCTCCTCTTCAGTCCAATACACTGTACTTGCTGGGAACAGACGCCAGTGCTATTTGCACTGTGTATGGCAATGGGAGCACAATAGTGACTCTTTTTACCAGAAAACAACTCTTGCTTGTAGGACCAGAAACTGCATGGGATTCAACACCATTTAGGACTGGGAAACAAACACTAGCTCGCGTTACAAGAAATACACTCTGCTTTTGAGAAAAGAGCACACTTCTACTCTACTGTGTTTCCTATAGGGTCCGAAGAGTGAGCTTGCTCAGAACAAAAGAACTGTGCTTCCTACACACACGGGCCATATCTATTCCAACTCTTCTTAGGAAACTGACAAGAACAGTAGATCCTCTTCAGTCCAATACACTGTACTTGATGGTAACAGACGGGAGTGCTATTTGCACTGTGTGTGGCAATGGGAGCACAATAGTGACTTTCCTTACCAGAAAACAACTCTTGCTCGTAGGACCAGAAACTGCATGAGATTCAACTCCATTTAGAACTGGGAAACAAACGCTAGCTGGTCTTACAATAAACACACTCTGCTTTTGAGAAAAGACAACTCATCTACTCTACTGTGTTTCCTATGGGGTCCGAACAGTGAGCTTGCTCCGAACAAAAGAACCGTGCTTCCTACACACACGGGCCATATCTCGTTCAACTCTGCTTAGGAAACTGACAAGAACAGTAGCTGCTCTTCAGTCCAATACAGTGTACTTGCTGGGAACAGACGCCAGTGCTTTTTGCACTGTGTATGGCAATGGGAGCGCAATAGTGATTCTTCTTTCCAGAAAACAACTCTTGCTCATGGGACCAAAAACTGCATGTGATTCAACTCCATTTAGGACTGGGAAACAAAAGCTAGCTCGCCTTACAAGAAACTCACTCTGCTTTTGAGAAAAGGGCACTCTTCTACTCTAATGTGTTTCCTATAGGGCCAGAAAAGTGAGCTTGCTCAGAACAAAAGAACTGTGCTTCCTACACACACCGACTATATCTCGTTCAACTCTCCTTAGGAAACTGACAAGAACAGTAGCTCCTCTTCAGTCCAATACACTGTACTTGCTGGGAACAGACGCCAGTGCTATTTGTACTGTGTATGGCAATGGGAGCGCAATAGTGACTCTTCTTACCAGAAAACAACTCTTGCTCCTAGGACCAAAAACTGCCTGTGATTCAACTCCATTTAGGACTGGGAAACAAACGCTAGCTCGCCTTACATTAAACACACTCTACTTTTGAGAAAAGGGCACTCTTCTACTCTACTGTGTTTCCTATAGGGCCAAAACAGTGAGCTTGCTCAGAACAAAAGAACTGTGCTTCCTACACACACGGCCTTATCTAGTTCAATTCTGCTTAGGAAACTGACAAGAACAGTAGATCCTCTTCAGTCCAATACACTGTACATGCAGGGAATAAACGCCAGTGCTATTTGCCCTGTGTATGACAATGGCAGCGCAATAGTGACTCTTCTTACCAGAAAACAACTCTTGCTCGTAGGACCAGAAACTGCATGTGATTTTACTCCATTTAGGACTGGGAAACAAACGCTAGCTTGCCTTACAAGAAACACACTCTGCTTCTGAGAAAAGAGCACTCTTCTACTCTACTTTGTTTCCTTTGGGGTCCAAACAGTGAGCTTGCTCAGAACAAAAGAACTGTGCTTCCTAAACACACGGGCCATATCTAGTTCAACTCTGTGTAGGAAACTGACAAGAACAGTAGCTCCTATTCAGTCCAATACACTGTACTTGCTGGGAAAAGACGCGAGAGCTATTTGCACTGTATATGGCAATGGGATCCCAATAGTGACTCTTCTTACCAGAAAACAGCTCTTGCTCGTGGGACCAAAAACTGCATGGGATTCAACTCCATTTCTGACTGGGAAAGAAACACTGGCTCGCCTTACAAGAAATACACTCTGCTTTTGAGAAAAGAGCCCTCTTCTAATCTAAAGTGTTTCCTATGTGGTCCGAACAGTGAGCTTGCTCAGAACAAAAGAACTGTGCTTCCTACACACACGGGCCATATCTAGTTCAACTCTGCTTAGGAAACTGACAAAAACAGTAGCTCCTCTTCAGTCCAATACACTGTACTTGCTGGGAACAGATGCGAGTGCTCTTTGCACTGTGTAGGGGAATGGGAGCACAATAGTGACTTTCCTTACCAGAAAACAACTCTTGATCATGGGTCCAAAAACTGCATGTGATTCAACTCCACTTATGACTTGGAAACAAACGCTAGCTCGCCTTACAAGAAACACACTCTGCTTTTGAGAAAAGAGCACTCTTCTACTCTACTGTGTTTTCTTTAGAGCCAAAATAGTGAGCTTGCTCAGAACAAAAGAACTGTGCTTCCTACACACACGGGCCATATCTAGTTCAACTCTGCTTAGGAAACTGACAAGAACAGTAGCTCCTCTTCAGTCCAATACACTGTACTTGCTGGGAACAGACACCAGTGCTATTTGCCCTGTGTATGACAAAGGGGGCGAAATAGTGACTCTTATTGCCAGAAAACAATTCTTGCTCGTAGGACCAGAAACTGCATGTGATTCAACTCCATTTCGGACTGGAAAACAAACATTAGCTCGCCTTACAAGAAACATACTCTGCTCTTGAGAAAAGAGCACTCTTCTTCTCTACTGTGTTTCCTATAGGGCCAGAATAGTGAGCTTGCTCAGAACAAAAGAACTTTGCTTCTTACATACACGGGCTATATCTAGTTCAACTCTGCTTAAGAAACTGACAAGAACAGTAGCTCCTCTTCAGTCCAATACACTGTATATGCTGGGAACAGACGCCAGTGCTATTTGCCCTGTGTATTATAATGGGATCGCAATAGTGACTCTTCTTACCAGAAAACAACTCTTGCTCGTAGGACCAGAAACTGCATGTGATTTAACTCCATTTAGAACTGGGAAACAAATACTAGCTCGCCTTACAATAAACACACTCTGCTTTTGAGAAAAGAGCACTCTTCTACACTACTGTGTTTCCTATGGGGTCTGAACAGTGAGCTTGCTCCGAACAAAAGAACCGTGCTTCCTACACACACGGGCCATATCTAGTTCAACTCTGCTTAGGAAACTGACAAGAACAGTAGCTCCTCTTCAGTCCAATACACTGTACTTGCTGGGAACAGACGCGAGTGCTATTTGCACTGTGTAAGACTATGGGAGCACAATAGTGACTCTTCTTACCAGAAAACAACTCTTGCTCGTAGGACCAAAAGCTACATGTGATTCAACTCCATTTAGGACTGGGAAACAATCACTAGATCGCCTTACAAGAAACACACTCTGCTTTTGAGAAAAGAGCACTCTTCTACTCTACTGTGTTTCCTATAGGGCCAAAACAGTGAGCTTGCTCAGAACAAAAGAACTGTGCTTCCTACACACATGGTCAAACCTAGTTCAATTCTGCTTAGGAAACTGACAAGAATAGTAGATCCTCTTCAGTCCAATACACTGTACATGCTGGGAAGAGACGCGAGTGCTATTTGCCCTGTGTATGACAATGGGAGCGCAATAGTGACTCTTCTTACCAGAAAACAACTCTTGCTCATAGGACCAGAAACTGCACGTGATTCAACTCCATTTAGGACTGGGAAACAAACGCTAGCTCGCCTTACAAGAAACACACTCTGCTTTTGAGAAAAGAGCACTCTTCTACTCTACTGTGTTTTATTTAGAGGCAAAACAGTGAGCTTGCTCAGAACAAAAGAACTGTGCTTCCTACACACAGGGGCCATATGTAGTTCAACTCTGCTTAGGAAACTGACAAGAACAGTAGCTCCTCTTCAGTCCAATACACTGTACTTGCTGCGAACAGATGCGAGTGCTATTTGCACTGTGTATGGCAATGGGAGCGCAATAGTGATTCTTCTTTCCAGAAAACAACTCTTGCTCATGGGACCAAAAACTGCATGTGATTCAACTCCATTTAGGACTGGGAAACAAAAGCTAGCTCGCCTTACAAGAAACTCACTCTGCTTTTGAGAAAAGGGCACTCTTCTACTCTAATGTGTTTCCTATAGGGCCAGAAAAGTGAGCTTGCTCAGAACAAAAGAACTGTGCTTCCTACACACACCGACTATATCTCGTTCAACTCTCCTTAGGAAACTGACAAGAACAGTAGCTCCTCTTCAGTCCAATACACTGTACTTGCTGGGAACAGACGCCAGTGCTATTTGTACTGTGTATGGCAATGGGAGCGCAATAGTGACTCTTCTTACCAGAAAACAACTCTTGCTCCTAGGACCAAAAACTGCCTGTGATTCAACTCCATTTAGGACTGGGAAACAAACGCTAGCTCGCCTTACATTAAACACACTCTACTTTTGAGAAAAGGGCACTCTTCTACTCTACTGTGTTTCCTATAGGGCCAAAACAGTGAGCTTGCTCAGAACAAAAGAACTGTGCTTCCTACACACACGGCCTTATCTAGTTCAATTCTGCTTAGGAAACTGACAAGAACAGTAGATCCTCTTCAGTCCAATACACTGTACATGCAGGGAATAAACGCCAGTGCTATTTGCCCTGTGTATGACAATGGCAGCGCAATAGTGACTCTTCTTACCAGAAAACAACTCTTGCTCGTAGGACCAGAAACTGCATGTGATTTTACTCCATTTAGGACTGGGAAACAAACGCTAGCTTGCCTTACAAGAAACACACTCTGCTTCTGAGAAAAGAGCACTCTTCTACTCTACTTTGTTTCCTTTGGGGTCCAAACAGTGAGCTTGCTCAGAACAAAAGAACTGTGCTTCCTAAACACACGGGCCATATCTAGTTCAACTCTGTGTAGGAAACTGACAAGAACAGTAGCTCCTATTCAGTCCAATACACTGTACTTGCTGGGAAAAGACGCGAGAGCTATTTGCACTGTATATGGCAATGGGATCCCAATAGTGACTCTTCTTACCAGAAAACAGCTCTTGCTCGTGGGACCAAAAACTGCATGGGATTCAACTCCATTTCTGACTGGGAAAGAAACACTGGCTCGCCTTACAAGAAATACACTCTGCTTTTGAGAAAAGAGCCCTCTTCTAATCTAAAGTGTTTCCTATGTGGTCCGAACAGTGAGCTTGCTCAGAACAAAAGAACTGTGCTTCCTACACACAAGGGCCATATCTAGTTCAACTCTGCTTAGGAAACTGACAAAAACAGTAGCTCCTCTTCAGTCCAATACACTGTACTTGCTGGGAACAGATGCGAGTGCTCTTTGCACTGTGTAGGGGAATGGGAGCACAATAGTGACTTTCCTTACCAGAAAACAACTCTTGATCATGGGTCCAAAAACTGCATGTGATTCAACTCCACTTATGACTTGGAAACAAACGCTAGCTCGCCTTACAAGAAACACACTCTGCTTTTGAGAAAAGAGCACTCTTCTACTCTACTGTGTTTTCTTTAGAGCCAAAATAGTGAGCTTGCTCAGAACAAAAGAACTGTGCTTCCTACACACACGGGCCATATCTAGTTCAACTCTGCTTAGGAAATTGACAAGAACAGTAGCTCCTCTTCAGTCCAATACACTGTACTTGCTGGGAACAGACACCAGTGCTATTTGCCCTGTGTATGACAAAGGGGGCGAAATAGTGACTCTTATTGCCAGAAAACAATTCTTGCTCGTAGGACCAGAAACTGCATGTGATTCAACTCCATTTCGGACTGGAAAACAAACATTAGCTCGCCTTACAAGAAACATACTCTGCTTTTGAGAAAAGAGCACTCTTCTTCTCTACTGTGTTTCCTATAGGGCCAGAATAGTGAGCTTGCTCAGAACAAAAGAACTTTGCTTCTTACATACACGGGCTATATCTAGTTCAACTCTGCTTAAGAAACTGACAAGAACAGTAGCTCCTCTTCAGTCCAATACACTGTATATGCTGGGAACAGACGCCAGTGCTATTTGCCCTGTGTATTATAATGGGATCGCAATAGTGACTCTTCTTACCAGAAAACAACTCTTGCTCGTAGGACCAGAAACTGCATGTGATTTAACTCCATTTAGAACTGGGAAACAAATACTAGCTCGCCTTACAATAAACACACTCTGCTTTTGAGAAAAGAGCACTCTTCTACACTACTGTGTTTCCTATGGGGTCTGAACAGTGAGCTTGCTCCGAACAAAAGAACCGTGCTTCCTACACACACGGGCCATATATAGTTCAACTCTGCTTAGGAAACTGACAAGAACAGTAGCTCCTCTTCAGTCCAATACACTGTACTTGCTGGGAACAGACGCGAGTGCTATTTGCACTGTGTAAGACTATGGGAGCACAATAGTGACTCTTCTTACCAGAAAACAACTCTTGCTCGTAGGACCAAAAGCTACATGTGATTCAACTCCATTTAGGACTGGGAAACAATCACTAGATCGCCTTACAAGAAACACACTCTGCTTTTGAGAAAAGAGCACTCTTCTACTCTACTGTGTTTCCTATAGGGCCAAAACAGTGAGCTTGCTCAGAACAAAAGAACTGTGCTTCCTACACACATGGTCAAACCTAGTTCAATTCTGCTTAGGAAACTGACAAGAATAGTAGATCCTCTTCAGTCCAATACACTGTACATGCTGGGAAGAGACGCGAGTGCTATTTGCCCTGTGTATGACAATGGGAGCGCAATAGTGACTCTTCTTACCAGAAAACAACTCTTGCTCATAGGACCAGAAACTGCACGTGATTCAACTCCATTTAGGACTGGGAAACAAACGCTAGCTCGCCTTACAAGAAACACACTCTGCTTTTGAGAAAAGAGCACTCTTCTACTCTACTGTGTTTTATTTAGAGGCAAAACAGTGAGCTTGCTCAGAACAAAAGAACTGTGCTTCCTACACACAGGGGCCATATGTAGTTCAACTCTGCTTAGGAAACTGACAAGAACAGTAGCTCCTCTTCAGTCCAATACACTGTACTTGCTGCGAACAGATGCGAGTGCTATTTGCACTGTGTATGGCAATGGGAGCGCAATAGTGACTCTTCTTACCAGAAAACAACTCTTGCTCGTAGGACCAAAAACTACATGTGATTCAACTCCATTTAGGACTGGGAAACAAACGCTAGGTCGCCTTACAAGAAACACACTCTGCTTTTGAGAAAAGAGCCCTCTTCTAATCTAAAGTGTTTCCTATGGGGTCCGAACAGTGAGCTTGCTCAGAACAAAAGAACTGTGCTTCCTACACACACGAGCCATATCTAGTTCAACTCTGCTTAGGAAACTGACAAGAACAGTAGCTCATCTTCAGTACAATACACTGTACTTGCTGCGAATAAACGCGAGATCTATTTGCACTGTGTATGGCAATGGGAAAGCAATAGTGACTCTTCTTACCAGAAAACAACTCTTGCTCATAGGACCAAAAGCTACATGTGACTCAACTCCATTTAGGACTGGGAAACAATCGCTAGATCGCCTTACAAGAAACACACTCTGCTTTTGAGAAAAGAGCACTATTCTACTCTACTGTGTTTCCTATAGTGCCAAAACAGTGAGCTTGCTCAGAACAAAAGAACTGTGCTTCCTACACACACGGCCTTATCTAGTTCAATTCTGCTTAGGAAACTGACAAGAACAGTAGATCCTCTTCAGTCCAATACACTGTACATGCAGGGAATAAACGCCAGTGCTATTTGCCCTGTGTATGACAATGGCAGCGCAATAGTGACTCTTCTTACCAGAAAACAACTCTTGCTTGTAGGAACAGAAACTGCATGTGATTTTACTCCATTTAAGACTGGGAAACAAATGCTAGCTCGTCTTACAAGAAACACACTCTGCTTTTAGGAAAGGGCACTCTTCTACTCTAATGTGTTTCCTATAGGGCCATAAGAGTGAGCTTGCTCAGAACAAAAGAACTGTGCTTCCAACACACACCGACTATATTTAGTTCCATATGCTTAGGAAACTGACAAGAATAGTAGATCCTCTTCAGTCCAATACACTGTACTTGCGGGAACAGACGCGAGTGCTATTTGCCCTGTGTATGACAATGGGAGCGCAATAGTGACTCTTATTACCAGAAAACAACTCTTGATCGTAAAACCAGAAACTGCATGTGATTCAACTCCATTTAGGACTGGGAAACAAACGCTAACTCGCCTTACAAGAAACACACTCTGCTTTTGAGAAAAGAGCACTCTTCTACTCTACTGTGTTTCCTATGGGATCCGAAGAGTGAGCTTGCTCAGAACAAAAGAAGTGTGCTTCCTACACACACGGGCCATATCCAGTTCAACTCTGCTTAGGAAACTGACAAGAACAGTAGCTCCTCTTCAGTCCAATACACTGTACTTGCTGGGAACAGACGCCAGTGCTATTTGCACTGTGTATGGCAATGGGAGCACAATAGTGACTCTTCTTACCAGAAAACAACTCTTGCTCGTAGGACCAGAAACTGCATGGGTTTCAACTCCATTTATGACTGGAAAACAAACACTAGCTCGCGTTACAAGAAATACACTCTGCTTTGGAGAAAAGAGCACACTTCTACTCTACTGTGTTTCCTATAGGGTCCGAAGAGTGAGCTTGCTCAGAACAAAAGAACTGTGCTTCCTACACAAACGGGCCATATCTATTCCAACTCTTCTTAGGAAACTGACAAGAACAGTAGATCCTCTTCAGTCCAATACACTGTACTAGATGGTAACAGACGGGAGTGCTATTTGCACTGTGTGTGGCAATGGGAGCGCAATAGTGACTTTCCTTACCAGAAAACAACTCTTGCTCTTAGGACCAGAAACTGCATGAGATTCAACTCCATTTAGAACTGGGAAACAAACGCTAGCTGGCCTTACAATAAACACACTCTGCTTTTGAGAAAAGACAACTCATCTACTCTACTGTGTTTCCTATAGGGTCCAAACAGTGAGCTTGCTCCGAACAAAAGAACCGTGCTTCCTACACACACGGGCCATATCTAGTTCAACTCTGCTTAGGAAACTGACAAGAACAGTAGCTCCTCTTCAGTCCAATACACTGTACATGCAGGGAATAGACGCCAGTGCTATTTGCCCTGTGTATTACAATGGCAGCGCAATAGTGACTCTTCTCTCCAGAGAACAACTCTTGCTCGTAGGAACAGAAACTGCATGAGACTTTACTCCATTTAGGACTGGGAAACAAACGCTAGCTTGCCTTACAAGAAACACACTCTGCTTTTGAGAAAAGAGCACTCTGCTACTCTAATGTGATTCCTATAGGGCCAGAAGAGTGAGCTTGCTCAGAACAAAAGAACTGTGCTTCCTACACACACCGACTATATTTAGTTCAACTCTGCTTAGGAAACTGACAAGAACAGTAGATCCTCTTCAGTCCAATACACTGCACATGCTGGGAACAGACGCCAGTGCTATTTGCCCTGTGTATAGCAATGGGAGCACAATAGTGACTCTTCTTTCCAGAAAACAACTCTTGCTCGTAGGACCAAAACTGCATGGGATTCAACTCCATTTAGGACTGGGAAACAAACGCTAGCTCGCCTTACAAGAAATACACTCTGCTTTTGAGAAAAGGGCACACTTCTACTCTACTGTGTTTCCTATAGGGTCCGAAGAGTGAGCTTTCTCAGAACAAAAGAACTGTGCTTCCTACACACACCGACTATATTTAGTACAACTCTGATTAGGAAACTGACAAGAACAGTAGATCATCTTCACTCCAATACACTGTACATGCTGGGAACAGATGCCAGTGCTATTTGCCTGTGTATGACAACGAGAGCGCAATAGTGACTCTTCTTACCAGAAAACAACTCTTGCTCGTAGGACCAGAGACTGCATGAGATTCAACTCGATTTAAGACTGCGAAACAAACGCTAGCTCTCTTACAAGAAACACACTCTGCTTTTGAGAAAAGAGCACTCTTCTACTCTACTGTGTTTCCTAAAGGGCCAAAACAGTGAGCTTGCTCAGAACAAAAGAACTGTGCTTCCTACACACACGGCCATATCTAGTTCAATTCTGCTTAGTAAACTGACAAGAATAGTAGATCCTCTTCAGTCCAATACACTGTACTTCCTGGGAACAGACGCGAGTGCTATTTGCACTGTATATGGCAATGGGAGCGTAATAGTGACTCTTCTTACCGGAAAACATCTCTTGCTCGTGGGACCAGAAACTGCATGGGATTCAACTCCATTTCTGACTCGGAAACAAACACTAGCTCGCCTTACAAGAAACACACTCTGCTTTTGAGAAAAGAGCACTCTTCTACTCTACTGTGTTTCCTATGGGATCTGAACAGTGAGCTTGCTCAGAACAAAAGAACTGTGCTTCCTACACACACGGGCCATATCTAGTTCAACTCTGCTTAGGAAACTGACAAGAACAGTATCTCCTCTTCAGTCCAATACACTGTACTTACTGGGAACAGACGCGAGTTCTATTTGCTCTGTGTATGGGAATGGGAGCGCAATAGTGACTTTCCTTACAGAAAACAACTCTTGCTCATGGGACCAAAAACTTCATGTGATTCAACTCCTTTTAGGACTGGGAAACAAACGCTAGCTCTCCTTACAAGAAACACACTCTGCTTTTGAGAAAAGAGCACTCTTCTACTCTACTGTGTTTCCTATAGAGACAAAACAGTGAGCTTGCTCAGAACAAAAGAACTGTGCTTCCTAGACACACGGCCATATCTGGTTCAATTCTGCTTAGGAAACTGACAAGAACAGTAGATCCTCTACAGTCTAATACACTGTACATGCTGGGAATAGACGCCAGTGCTATTTGCCTTATGTATGACAATGGGAGCGCAATATTGTCTCTTCTTACCAGAAAACAACTCTTGCTCGCAGGACCAGAAACTGCATGTGATTCAACTCCATTTAGGACTGGGAAACAAACGCTAGCTCGCCTTACAAGAAACACACTCTGCTTTAGAGAAAAGAGCACTCTTCTACTCTAATGTGTTTCCGATAGGGCCAGAACAGTGAGCTTGCTCAGAAAAAAGGAACTGTGCTTCCTACACACGGGCCATATCCAGTTCAACTCTGCTTAGGAAACTGACAAGAACAGTAGCTCCTCTTCAGTCCAATACACTGTACTTGCTGGGAACAGACGCCAGTGCTATTTGCACTGTGTATGGCAATGGGAGCACAATAGTGACTCTTTTTACCAGAAAACAACTCTTGCTTGTAGGACCAGAAACTGCATGGGATTCAACACCATTTAGGACTGGGAAACAAACACTAGCTCGCGTTACAAGAAATACACTCTGCTTTTGAGAAAAGAGCACACTTCTACTCTACTGTGTTTCCTATAGGGTCCGAAGAGTGAGCTTGCTCAGAACAAAAGAACTGTGCTTCCTACACACACGGGCCATATCTATTCCAACTCTTCTTAGGAAACTGACAAGAACAGTAGATCCTCTTCAGTCCAATACAATGTACTTGATGGTAACAGACGGGAGTGCTATTTGCACTGTGTGTGGCAATGGGAGCACAATAGTGACTTTCCTTACCAGAAAACAACTCTTGCTCGTAGGACCAGAAACTGCATGAGATTCAACTCCATTTAGAACTGGGAAACAAACGCTAGCTGGTCTTACAATAAACACACTCTGCTTTTGAGAAAAGACAACTCATCTACTCTACTGTGTTTCCTATGGGGTCCGAACAGTGAGCTTGCTCCGAACAAAAGAACCGTGCTTCCTACACACACGGGCCATATCTCGTTCAACTCTGCTTAGGAAACTGACAAGAACAGTAGCTGCTCTTCAGTCCAATACAGTGTACTTGCTGGGAACAGACGCCAGTGCTTTTTGCACTGTGTATGGCAATGGGAGCGCAATAGTGATTCTTCTTTCCAGAAAACAACTCTTGCTCATGGGACCAAAAACTGCATGTGATTCAACTCCATTTAGGACTGGGAAACAAAAGCTAGCTCGCCTTACAAGAAACTCACTCTGCTTTTGAGAAAAGGGCACTCTTCTACTCTAATGTGTTTCCTATAGGGCCAGAAAAATGAGCTTGCTCAGAACAAAAGAACTGTGCTTCCTACACACACCGACTATATCTCGTTCAACTCTCCTTAGGAAACTGACAAGAACAGTAGCTCCTCTTCAGTCCAATACACTGTACTTGCTGGGAACAGACGCCAGTGCTATTTGTACTGTGTATGGCAATGGGAGCGCAATAGTGACTCTTCTTACCAGAAAACAACTCTTGCTCCTAGGACCAAAAACTGCCTGTGATTCAACTCCATTTAGGACTGGGAAACAAACGCTAGCTCGCCTTACATTAAACACACTCTACTTTTGAGAAAAGGGCACTCTTCTACTCTACTGTGTTTCCTATAGGGCCAAAACAGTGAGCTTGCTCAGAACAAAAGAACTGTGCTTCCTACACACACGGCCTTATCTAGTTCAATTCTGCTTAGGAAACTGAAAAGAACAGTAGATCCTCTTCAGTCCAATACACTGTACATGCAGGGAATAAACGCCAGTGCTATTTGCCCTGTGTATGACAATGGCAGCGCAATAGTGACTCTTCTTACCAGAAAACAACTCTTGCTCGTAGGACCAGAAACTGCATGTGATTTTACTCCATTTAGGACTGGGAAACAAACGCTAGCTTGCCTTACAAGAAACACACTCTGCTTCTGAGAAAAGAGCACTCTTCTACTCTACTTTGTTTCCTTTGGGGTCCAAACAGTGAGCTTGCTCAGAACAAAAGAACTGTGCTTCCTAAACACACGGGCCATATCTAGTTCAACTCTGTGTAGGAAACTGACAAGAACAGTAGCTCCTATTCAGTCCAATACACTGTACTTGCTGGGAAAAGACGCGAGAGCTATTTGCACTGTATATGGCAATGGGATCCCAATAGTGACTCTTCTTACCAGAAAACAGCTCTTGCTCGTAGGACCAAAAACTGCATGGGATTCAACTCCATTTCTGACTGGGAAAGAAACACTGGCTCGCCTTACAAGAAATACACTCTGCTTTTGAGAAAAGAGCCCTCTTCTAATCTAAAGTGTTTCCTATGTGGTCCGAACAGTGAGCTTGCTCAGAACAAAAGAACTGTGCTTCCTACACACACGGGCCATATCTAGTTCAACTCTGCTTAGGAAACTGACAAAAACAGTAGCTCCTCTTCAGTCCAATACACTGTACTTGCTGGGAACAGATGCGAGTGCTCTTTGCACTGTGTAGGGGAATGGGAGCACAATAGTGACTTTCCTTACCAGAAAACAACTCTTGATCATGGGTCCAAAAACTGCATGTGATTCAACTCCACTTATGACTTGGAAACAAACGCTAGCTCGCCTTACAAGAAACACACTCTGCTTTTGAGAAAAGAGCACTCTTCTACTCTACTGTGTTTTCTTTAGAGCCAAAATAGTGAGCTTGCTCAGAACAAAAGAACTGTGCTTCCTACACACACGGGCCATATCTAGTTCAACTCTGCTTAGGAAACTGACAAGAACAGTAGCTCCTCTTCAGTCCAATACACTGTACTTGCTGGGAACAAACACCAGTGCTATTTGCCCTGTGTATGACAAAGGGGGCGAAATAGTGACTCTTATTGCCAGAAAACAATTCTTGCTCGTAGGACCAGAAACTGCATGTGATTCAACTCCATTTCGGACTGGAAAACAAACATTAGCTCGCCTTACAAGAAACATACTCTGCTTTTGAGAAAAGAGCACTCTTCTTCTCTACTGTGTTTCCTATAGGGCCAGAATAGTGAGCTTGCTCAGAACAAAAGAACTTTGCTTCTTACATACACGGGCTATATCTAGTTCAACTCTGCTTAAGAAACTGACAAGAACAGTAGCTCCTCTTCAGTCCAATACACTGTATATGCTGGGAACAGACGCCAGTGCTATTTGCCCTGTGTATTATAATGGGATCGCAATAGTGACTCTTCTTACCAGAAAACAACTCTTGCTCGTAGGACCAGAAACTGCATGTGATTTAACTCCATTTAGAACTGGGAAACAAATACTAGCTTGCCTTACAATAAACACACTCTGCTTTTGAGAAAAGAGCACTCTTCTACACTACTGTGTTTCCTATGGGGTCTGAACAGTGAGCTTGCTCCGAACAAAAGAACCGTGCTTCCTACACACACGGGCCATATATAGTTCAACTCTGCTTAGGAAACTGACAAGAACAGTAGCTCCTCTTCAGTCCAATACACTGTACTTGCTGGGAACAGACGCGAGTGCTATTTGCACTGTGTAAGACTATGGGAGCACAATAGTGACTCTTCTTACCAGAAAACAACTCTTGCTCGTAGGACCAAAAGCTACATGTGATTCAACTCCATTTAGGACTGGGAAACAATCACTAGATCGCCTTACAAGAAACACACTCTGCTTTTGAGAAAAGAGCACTCTTCTACTCTACTGTGTTTCCTATAGGGCCAAAACAGTGAGCTTGCTCAGAACAAAAGAACTGTTCTTCCTACACACATGGTCAAACCTAGTTCAATTCTGCTTAGGAAACTGACAAGAATAGTAGATCCTCTTCAGTCCAATACACTGTACATGCTGGGAAGAGACGCGAGTGCTATTTGCCCTGTGTATGACAATGGGAGCGCAATAGTGACTCTTCTTACCAGAAAACAACTCTTGCTCATAGGACCAGAAACTGCACGTGATTCAACTCCATTTAGGACTGGGAAACAAACGCTAGCTCGCCTTACAAGAAACACACTCTGCTTTTGAGAAAAGAGCACTCTTCTACTCTACTGTGTTTTATTTAGAGGCAAAACAGTGAGCTTGCTCAGAACAAAAGAACTGTGCTTCCTACACACAGGGGCCATATGTAGTTCAACTCTGCTTAGGAAACTGACAAGAACAGTAGCTCCTCTTCAGTCCAATACACTGTACTTGCTGCGAACAGATGCGAGTGCTATTTGCACTGTGTATGGCAATGGGAGCGCAATAGTGATTCTTCTTTCCAGAAAACAACTCTTGCTCATGGGACCAAAAACTGCATGTGATTCAACTCCATTTAGGACTGGGAAACAAAAGCTAGCTCGCCTTACAAGAAACTCACTCTGCTTTTGAGAAAAGGGCACTCTTCTACTCTAATGTGTTTCCTATAGGGCCAGAAAAGTGAGCTTGCTCAGAACAAAAGAACTGTGCTTCCTACACACACCGACTATATCTCGTTCAACTCTCCTTAGGAAACTGACAAGAACAGTAGCTCCTCTTCAGTCCAATACACTGTACTTGCTGGGAACAGACGCCAGTGCTATTTGTACTGTGTATGGCAATGGGAGCGCAATAGTGACTCTTCTTACCAGAAAACAACTCTTGCTCCTAGGACCAAAAACTGCCTGTGATTCAACTCCATTTAGGACTGGGAAACAAACGCTAGCTCGCCTTACATTAAACACACTCTACTTTTGAGAAAAGGGCACTCTTCTACTCTACTGTGTTTCCTATAGGGCCAAAACAGTGAGCTTGCTCAGAACAAAAGAACTGTGCTTCCTACACACACGGCCTTATCTAGTTCAATTCTGCTTAGGAAACTGAAAAGAACAGTAGATCCTCTTCAGTCCAATACACTGTACATGCAGGGAATAAACGCCAGTGCTATTTGCCCTGTGTATGACAATGGCAGCGCAATAGTGACTCTTCTTACCAGAAAACAACTCTTGCTCGTAGGACCAGAAACTGCATGTGATTTTACTCCATTTAGGACTGGGAAACAAACGCTAGCTTGCCTTACAAGAAACACACTCTGCTTCTGAGAAAAGAGCACTCTTCTACTCTACTTTGTTTCCTTTGGGGTCCAAACAGTGAGCTTGCTCAGAACAAAAGAACTGTGCTTCCTAAACACACGGGCCATATCTAGTTCAACTCTGTGTAGGAAACTGACAAGAACAGTAGCTCCTATTCAGTCCAATACACTGTACTTGCTGGGAAAAGACGCGAGAGCTATTTGCACTGTATATGGCAATGGGATCCCAATAGTGACTCTTCTTACCAGAAAACAGCTCTTGCTCGTAGGACCAAAAACTGCATGGGATTCAACTCCATTTCTGACTGGGAAAGAAACACTGGCTCGCCTTACAAGAAATACACTCTGCTTTTGAGAAAAGAGCCCTCTTCTAATCTAAAGTGTTTCCTATGTGGTCCGAACAGTGAGCTTGCTCAGAACAAAAGAACTGTGCTTCCTACACACACGGGCCATATCTAGTTCAACTCTGCTTAGGAAACTGACAAAAACAGTAGCTCCTCTTCAGTCCAATACACTGTACTTGCTGGGAACAGATGCGAGTGCTCTTTGCACTGTGTAGGGGAATGGGAGCACAATAGTGACTTTCCTTACCAGAAAACAACTCTTGATCATGGGTCCAAAAACTGCATGTGATTCAACTCCACTTATGACTTGGAAACAAACGCTAGCTCGCCTTACAAGAAACACACTCTGCTTTTGAGAAAAGAGCACTCTTCTACTCTACTGTGTTTTCTTTAGAGCCAAAATAGTGAGCTTGCTCAGAACAAAAGAACTGTGCTTCCTACACACACGGGCCATATCTAGTTCAACTCTGCTTAGGAAACTGACAAGAACAGTAGCTCCTCTTCAGTCCAATACACTGTACTTGCTGGGAACAAACACCAGTGCTATTTGCCCTGTGTATGACAAAGGGGGCGAAATAGTGACTCTTATTGCCAGAAAACAATTCTTGCTCGTAGGACCAGAAACTGCATGTGATTCAACTCCATTTCGGACTGGAAAACAAACATTAGCTCGCCTTACAAGAAACATACTCTGCTTTTGAGAAAAGAGCACTCTTCTTCTCTACTGTGTTTCCTATAGGGCCAGAATAGTGAGCTTGCTCAGAACAAAAGAACTTTGCTTCTTACATACACGGGCTATATCTAGTTCAACTCTGCTTAAGAAACTGACAAGAACAGTAGCTCCTCTTCAGTCCAATACACTGTATATGCTGGGAACAGACGCCAGTGCTATTTGCCCTGTGTATTATAATGGGATCGCAATAGTGACTCTTCTTACCAGAAAACAACTCTTGCTCGTAGGACCAGAAACTGCATGTGATTTAACTCCATTTAGAACTGGGAAACAAATACTAGCTTGCCTTACAATAAACACACTCTGCTTTTGAGAAAAGAGCACTCTTCTACACTACTGTGTTTCCTATGGGGTCTGAACAGTGAGCTTGCTCCGAACAAAAGAACCGTGCTTCCTACACACACGGGCCATATATAGTTCAACTCTGCTTAGGAAACTGACAAGAACAGTAGCTCCTCTTCAGTCCAATACACTGTACTTGCTGGGAACAGACGCGAGTGCTATTTGCACTGTGTAAGACTATGGGAGCACAATAGTGACTCTTCTTACCAGAAAACAACTCTTGCTCGTAGGACCAAAAGCTACATGTGATTCAACTCCATTTAGGACTGGGAAACAATCACTAGATCGCCTTACAAGAAACACACTCTGCTTTTGAGAAAAGAGCACTCTTCTACTCTACTGTGTTTCCTATAGGGCCAAAACAGTGAGCTTGCTCAGAACAAAAGAACTGTTCTTCCTACACACATGGTCAAACCTAGTTCAATTCTGCTTAGGAAACTGACAAGAATAGTAGATCCTCTTCAGTCCAATACACTGTACATGCTGGGAAGAGACGCGAGTGCTATTTGCCCTGTGTATGACAATGGGAGCGCAATAGTGACTCTTCTTACCAGAAAACAACTCTTGCTCATAGGACCAGAAACTGCACGTGATTCAACTCCATTTAGGACTGGGAAACAAACGCTAGCTCGCCTTACAAGAAACACACTCTGCTTTTGAGAAAAGAGCACTCTTCTACTCTACTGTGTTTTATTTAGAGGCAAAACAGTGAGCTTGCTCAGAACAAAAGAACTGTGCTTCCTACACACAGGGGCCATATGTAGTTCAACTCTGCTTAGGAAACTGACAAGAACAGTAGCTCCTCTTCAGTCCAATACACTGTACTTGCTGCGAACAGATGCGAGTGCTATTTGCACTGTGTATGGCAATGGGAGCGCAATAGTGACTCTTCTTACCAGAAAACAACTCTTGCTCGTAGGACCAAAAACTACATGTGATTCAACTCCATTTAGGACTGGGAAACAAACGCTAGGTCGCCTTACAAGAAACACACTCTGCTTTTGAGAAAAGAGCCCTCTTCTAATCTAAAGTGTTTCCTATGGGGTCCGAACAGTGAGCTTGCTCAGAACAAAAGAACTGTGCTTCCTACACACACGAGCCATATCTAGTTCAACTCTGCTTAGGAAACTGACAAGAACAGTAGCTCATCTTCAGTACAATACACTGTACTTGCTGAGAATAAACGCGAGATCTATTTGCACTGTGTATGGCAATGGGAAAGCAATAGTGACTCTTCTTACCAGAAAACAACTCTTGCTCATAGGACCAAAAGCTACATGTGACTCAACTCCATTTAGGACTGGGAAACAATCGCTAGATCGCCTTACAAGAAACACACTCTGCTTTTGAGAAAAGAGCACTATTCTACTCTACTGTGTTTCCTATAGTGCCAAAACAGTGAGCTTGCTCAGAACAAAAGAACTGTGCTTCCTACACACACGGCCTTATCTAGTTCAATTCTGCTTAGGAAACTGACAAGAACAGTAGATCCTCTTCAGTCCAATACACTGTACATGCAGGGAATAAACGCCAGTGCTATTTGCCCTGTGTATGACAATGGCAGCGCAATAGTGACTCTTCTTACCAGAAAACAACTCTTGCTTGTAGGAACAGAAACTGCATGTGATTTTACTCCATTTAAGACTGGGAAACAAATGCTAGCTCGTCTTACAAGAAACACACTCTGCTTTTAGGAAAGGGCACTCTTCTACTCTAATGTGTTTCCTATAGGGCCATAAGAGTGAGCTTGCTCAGAACAAAAGAACTGTGCTTCCAACACACACCGACTATATTTAGTTCCATATGCTTAGGAAACTGACAAGAATAGTAGATCCTCTTCAGTCCAATACACTGTACTTGCTGGGAACAGACGCGAGTGCTATTTGCCCTGTGTATGACAATGGGAGCGCAATAGTGACTCTTATTACCAGAAAACAACTCTTGATCGTAAAACCAGAAACTGCATGTGATTCAACTCCATTTAGGACTGGGAAACAAACGCTAACTCGCCTTACAAGAAACACACTCTGCTTTTGAGAAAAGAGCACTCTTCTACTCTACTGTGTTTCCTATGGGATCCGAAGAGTGAGCTTGCTCAGAACAAAAGAAGTGTGCTTCCTACACACACGGGCCATATCCAGTTCAACTCTGCTTAGGAAACTGACAAGAACAGTAGCTCCTCTTCAGTCCAATACACTGTACTTGCTGGGAACAGACGCCAGTGCTATTTGCACTGTGTATGGCAATGGGAGCACAATAGTGACTCTTCTTACCAGAAAACAACTCTTGCTCGTAGGACCAGAAACTGCATGGGTTTCAACTCCATTTATGACTGGAAAACAAACACTAGCTCGCGTTACAAGAAATACACTCTGCTTTGGAGAAAAGAGCACACTTCTACTCTACTGTGTTTCCTATAGGGTCCGAAGAGTGAGCTTGCTCAGAACAAAAGAACTGTGCTTCCTACACAAACGGGCCATATCTATTCCAACTCTTCTTAGGAAACTGACAAGAACAGTAGATCCTCTTCAGTCCAATACACTGTACTAGATGGTAACAGACGGGAGTGCTATTTGCACTGTGTGTGGCAATGGGAGCGCAATAGTGACTTTCCTTACCAGAAAACAACTCTTGCTCTTAGGACCAGAAACTGCATGAGATTCAACTCCATTTAGAACTGGGAAACAAACGCTAGCTGGCCTTACAATAAACACACTCTGCTTTTGAGAAAAGACAACTCATCTACTCTACTGTGTTTCCTATAGGGTCCAAACAGTGAGCTTGCTCCGAACAAAAGAACCGTGCTTCCTACACACACGGGCCATATCTAGTTCAACTCTGCTTAGGAAACTGACAAGAACAGTAGCTCCTCTTCAGTCCAATACACTGTACATGCAGGGAATAGACGCCAGTGCTATTTGCCCTGTGTATTACAATGGCAGCGCAATAGTGACTCTTCTCTCCAGAGAACAACTCTTGCTCGTAGGAACAGAAACTGCATGAGACTTTACTCCATTTAGGACTGGGAAACAAACGCTAGCTTGCCTTACAAGAAACACACTCTGCTTTTGAGAAAAGAGCACTCTGCTACTCTAATGTGATTCCTATAGGGCCAGAAGAGTGAGCTTGCTCAGAACAAAAGAACTGTGCTTCCTACACACACCGACTATATTTAGTTCAACTCTGCTTAGGAAACTGACAAGAACAGTAGATCCTCTTCAGTCCAATACACTGCACATGCTGGGAACAGACGCCAGTGCTATTTGCCCTGTGTATAGCAATGGGAGCACAATAGTGACTCTTCTTTCCAGAAAACAACTCTTGCTCGTAGGACCAAAACTGCATGGGATTCAACTCCATTTAGGACTGGGAAACAAACGCTAGCTCGCCTTACAAGAAATACACTCTGCTTTTGAGAAAAGGGCACACTTCTACTCTACTGTGTTTCCTATAGGGTCCGAAGAGTGAGCTTTCTCAGAACAAAAGAACTGTGCTTCCTACACACACCGACTATATTTAGTACAACTCTGATTAGGAAACTGACAAGAACAGTAGATCATCTTCACTCCAATACACTGTACATGCTGGGAACAGATGCCAGTGCTATTTGCCTGTGTATGACAACGAGAGCGCAATAGTGACTCTTCTTACCAGAAAACAACTCTTGCTCGTAGGACCAGAGACTGCATGAGATTCAACTCGATTGAAGACTGCGAAACAAACGCTAGCTCTCTTACAAGAAACACACTCTGCTTTTGAGAAAAGAGCACTCTTCTACTCTACTGTGTTTCCTAAAGGGCCAAAACAGTGAGCTTGCTCAGAACAAAAGAACTGTGCTTCCTACACACACGGCCATATCTAGTTCAATTCTGCTTAGTAAACTGACAAGAATAGTAGATCCTCTTCAGTCCAATACACTGTACTTCCTGGGAACAGACGCGAGTGCTATTTGCACTGTATATGGCAATGGGAGCGTAATAGTGACTCTTCTTACCGGAAAACATCTCTTGCTCGTGGGACCAGAAACTGCATGGGATTCAACTCCATTTCTGACTCGGAAACAAACACTAGCTCGCCTTACAAGAAACACACTCTGCTTTTGAGAAAAGAGCACTCTTCTACTCTACTGTGTTTCCTATGGGATCTGAACAGTGAGCTTGCTCAGAACAAAAGAACTGTGCTTCCTACACACACGGGCCATATCTAGTTCAACTCTGCTTAGGAAACTGACAAGAACAGTATCTCCTCTTCAGTCCAATACACTGTACTTACTGGGAACAGACGCGAGTTCTATTTGCTCTGTGTATGGGAATGGGAGCGCAATAGTGACTTTCCTTACAGAAAACAACTCTTGCTCATGGGACCAAAAACTTCATGTGATTCAACTCCTTTTAGGACTGGGAAACAAACGCTAGCTCTCCTTACAAGAAACACACTCTGCTTTTGAGAAAAGAGCACTCTTCTACTCTACTGTGTTTCCTATAGAGACAAAACAGTGAGCTTGCTCAGAACAAAAGAACTGTGCTTCCTAGACACACGGCCATATCTGGTTCAATTCTGCTTAGGAAACTGACAAGAACAGTAGATCCTCTACAGTCTAATACACTGTACATGCTGGGAATAGACGCCAGTGCTATTTGCCTTATGTATGACAATGGGAGCGCAATATTGTCTCTTCTTACCAGAAAACAACTCTTGCTCGCAGGACCAGAAACTGCATGTGATTCAACTCCATTTAGGACTGGGAAACAAACGCTAGCTCGCCTTACAAGAAACACACTCTGCTTTAGAGAAAAGAGCACTCTTCTACTCTAATGTGTTTCCGATAGGGCCAGAACAGTGAGCTTGCTCAGAAAAAAGGAACTGTGCTTCCTACACACGGGCCATATCCAGTTCAACTCTGCTTAGGAAACTGACAAGAACAGTAGCTCCTCTTCAGTCCAATACACTGTACTTGCTGGGAACAGACGCCAGTGCTATTTGCACTGTGTATGGCAATGGGAGCACAATAGTGACTCTTTTTACCAGAAAACAACTCTTGCTTGTAGGACCAGAAACTGCATGGGATTCAACACCATTTAGGACTGGGAAACAAACACTAGCTCGCGTTACAAGAAATACACTCTGCTTTTGAGAAAAGAGCACACTTCTACTCTACTGTGTTTCCTATAGGGTCCGAAGAGTGAGCTTGCTCAGAACAAAAGAACTGTGCTTCCTACACACACGGGCCATATCTATTCCAACTCTTCTTAGGAAACTGACAAGAACAGTAGATCCTCTTCAGTCCAATACACTGTACTTGATGGTAACAGACGGGAGTGCTATTTGCACTGTGTGTGGCAATGGGAGCACAATAGTGACTTTCCTTACCAGAAAACAACTCTTGCTCGTAGGACCAGAAACTGCATGAGATTCAACTCCATTTAGAACTGGGAAACAAACGCTAGCTGGTCTTACAATAAACACACTCTGCTTTTGAGAAAAGACAACTCATCTACTCTACTGTGTTTCCTATGGGGTCCGAACAGTGAGCTTGCTCCGAACAAAAGAACCGTGCTTCCTACACACACGGGCCATATCTCGTTCAACTCTGCTTAGGAAACTGACAAGAACAGTAGCTGCTCTTCAGTCCAATACAGTGTACTTGCTGGGAACAGACGCCAGTGCTATTTGCACTGTGTATGGCAATGGGAGCGCAATAGTGATTCTTCTTTCCAGAAAACAACTCTTGCTCATGGGACCAAAAACTGCATGTGATTCAACTCCATTTAGGACTGGGAAACAAAAGCTAGCTCGCCTTACAAGAAACTCACTCTGCTTTTGAGAAAAGGGCACTCTTCTACTCTAATGTGTTTCCTATAGGGCCAGAAAAGTGAGCTTGCTCAGAACAAAAGAACTGTGCTTCCTACACACACCGACTATATCTCGTTCAACTCTCCTTAGGAAACTGACAAGAACAGTAGCTCCTCTTCAGTCCAATACACTGTACTTGCTGGGAACAGACGCCAGTGCTATTTGTACTGTGTATGGCAATGGGAGCGCAATAGTGACTCTTCTTACCAGAAAACAACTCTTGCTCCTAGGACCAAAAACTGCCTGTGATTCAACTCCATTTAGGACTGGGAAACAAACGCTAGCTCGCCTTACATTAAACACACTCTACTTTTGAGAAAAGGGCACTCTTCTACTCTACTGTGTTTCCTATAGGGCCAAAACAGTGAGCTTGCTCAGAACAAAAGAACTGTGCTTCCTACACACACGGCCTTATCTAGTTCAATTCTGCTTAGGAAACTGACAAGAACAGTAGATCCTCTTCAGTCCAATACACTGTACATGCAGGGAATAAACGCCAGTGCTATTTGCCCTGTGTATGACAATGGCAGCGCAATAGTGACTCTTCTTACCAGAAAACAACTCTTGCTCGTAGGACCAGAAACTGCATGTGATTTTACTCCATTTAGGACTGGGAAACAAACGCTAGCTTGCCTTACAAGAAACACACTCTGCTTCTGAGAAAAGAGCACTCTTCTACTCTACTTTGTTTCCTTTGGGGTCCAAACAGTGAGCTTGCTCAGAACAAAAGAACTGTGCTTCCTAAACACACGGGCCATATCTAGTTCAACTCTGTGTAGGAAACTGACAAGAACAGTAGCTCCTATTCAGTCCAATACACTGTACTTGCTGGGAAAAGACGCGAGAGCTATTTGCACTGTATATGGCAATGGGATCCCAATAGTGACTCTTCTTACCAGAAAACAGCTCTTGCTCGTGGGACCAAAAACTGCATGGGATTCAACTCCATTTCTGACTGGGAAAGAAACACTGGCTCGCCTTACAAGAAATACACTCTGCTTTTGAGAAAAGAGCCCTCTTCTAATCTAAAGTGTTTCCTATGTGGTCCGAACAGTGAGCTTGCTCAGAACAAAAGAACTGTGCTTCCTACACACAAGGGCCATATCTAGTTCAACTCTGCTTAGGAAACTGACAAAAACAGTAGCTCCTCTTCAGTCCAATACACTGTACTTGCTGGGAACAGATGCGAGTGCTCTTTGCACTGTGTAGGGGAATGGGAGCACAATAGTGACTTTCCTTACCAGAAAACAACTCTTGATCATGGGTCCAAAAACTGCATGTGATTCAACTCCACTTATGACTTGGAAACAAACGCTAGCTCGCCTTACAAGAAACACACTCTGCTTTTGAGAAAAGAGCACTCTTCTACTCTACTGTGTTTTCTTTAGAGCCAAAATAGTGAGCTTGCTCAGAACAAAAGAACTGTGCTTCCTACACACACGGGCCATATCTAGTTCAACTCTGCTTAGGAAATTGACAAGAACAGTAGCTCCTCTTCAGTCCAATACACTGTACTTGCTGGGAACAGACACCAGTGCTATTTGCCCTGTGTATGACAAAGGGGGCGAAATAGTGACTCTTATTGCCAGAAAACAATTCTTGCTCGTAGGACCAGAAACTGCATGTGATTCAACTCCATTTCGGACTGGAAAACAAACATTAGCTCGCCTTACAAGAAACATACTCTGCTTTTGAGAAAAGAGCACTCTTCTTCTCTACTGTGTTTCCTATAGGGCCAGAATAGTGAGCTTGCTCAGAACAAAAGAACTTTGCTTCTTACATACACGGGCTATATCTAGTTCAACTCTGCTTAAGAAACTGACAAGAACAGTAGCTCCTCTTCAGTCCAATACACTGTATATGCTGGGAACAGACGCCAGTGCTATTTGCCCTGTGTATTATAATGGGATCGCAATAGTGACTCTTCTTACCAGAAAACAACTCTTGCTCGTAGGACCAGAAACTGCATGTGATTTAACTCCATTTAGAACTGGGAAACAAATACTAGCTCGCCTTACAATAAACACACTCTGCTTTTGAGAAAAGAGCACTCTTCTACACTACTGTGTTTCCTATGGGGTCTGAACAGTGAGCTTGCTCCGAACAAAAGAACCGTGCTTCCTACACACACGGGCCATATCTAGTTCAACTCTGCTTAGGAAACTGACAAGAACAGTAGCTCCTCTTCAGTCCAATACACTGTACTTGCTGGGAACAGACGCGAGTGCTATTTGCACTGTGTAAGACTATGGGAGCACAATAGTGACTCTTCTTACCAGAAAACAACTCTTGCTCGTAGGACCAAAAGCTACATGTGATTCAACTCCATTTAGGACTGGGAAACAATCACTAGATCGCCTTACAAGAAACACACTCTGCTTTTGAGAAAAGAGCACTCTTCTACTCTACTGTGTTTCCTATAGGGCCAAAACAGTGAGCTTGCTCAGAACAAAAGAACTGTGCTTCCTACACACATGGTCAAACCTAGTTCAATTCTGCTTAGGAAACTGACAAGAATAGTAGATCCTCTTCAGTCCAATACACTGTACATGCTGGGAAGAGACGCGAGTGCTATTTGCCCTGTGTATGACAATGGGAGCGCAATAGTGACTCTTCTTACCAGAAAACAACTCTTGCTCATAGGACCAGAAACTGCACGTGATTCAACTCCATTTAGGACTGGGAAACAAACGCTAGCTCGCCTTACAAGAAACACACTCTGCTTTTGAGAAAAGAGCACTCTTCTACTCTACTGTGTTTTATTTAGAGGCAAAACAGTGAGCTTGCTCAGAACAAAAGAACTGTGCTTCCTACACACAGGGGCCATATGTAGTTCAACTCTGCTTAGGAAACTGACAAGAACAGTAGCTCCTCTTCAGTCCAATACACTGTACTTGCTGCGAACAGATGCGAGTGCTATTTGCACTGTGTATGGCAATGGGAGCGCAATAGTGACTCTTCTTACCAGAAAACAACTCTTGCTCGTAGGACCAAAAACTACATGTGATTCAACTCCATTTAGGACTGGGAAACAAACGCTAGGTCGCCTTACAAGAAACACACTCTGCTTTTGAGAAAAGAGCCCTCTTCTAATCTAAAGTGTTTCCTATGGGGTCCGAACAGTGAGCTTGCTCAGAACAAAAGAACTGTGCTTCCTACACACACGAGCCATATCTAGTTCAACTCTGCTTAGGAAACTGACAAGAACAGTAGCTCATCTTCAGTACAATACACTGTACTTGCTGCGAATAAACGCGAGATCTATTTGCACTGTGTATGGCAATGGGAAAGCAATAGTGACTCTTCTTACCAGAAAACAACTCTTGCTCATAGGACCAAAAGCTACATGTGACTCAACTCCATTTAGGACTGGGAAACAATCGCTAGATCGCCTTACAAGAAACACACTCTGCTTTTGAGAAAAGAGCACTATTCTACTCTACTGTGTTTCCTATAGTGCCAAAACAGTGAGCTTGCTCAGAACAAAAGAACTGTGCTTCCTACACACACGGCCTTATCTAGTTCAATTCTGCTTAGGAAACTGACAAGAACAGTAGATCCTCTTCAGTCCAATACACTGTACATGCAGGGAATAAACGCCAGTGCTATTTGCCCTGTGTATGACAATGGCAGCGCAATAGTGACTCTTCTTACCAGAAAACAACTCTTGCTCGTAGGACCAGAAACTGCATGTGATTTTACTCCATTTAGGACTGGGAAACAAACGCTAGCTTGCCTTACAAGAAACACACTCTGCTTCTGAGAAAAGAGCACTCTTCTATTCTACTTTGTTTCCTTTGGGGTCCAAACTGTGAGCTTGCTCAGAACAAAAGAACTGTGCTTCCTAAACACACGGGCCATATCCAGTTCAACTCTGTGTAGGAAACTGACAAGAACAGTAGCTCCTATTCAGTCCAATACACTGTACTTGCTGGGAAAAGACGCGAGAGCTATTTGCAAGTATATGGCAATGGGATCCCAATAGTGACTCTTCTTACCAGAAAACAACTCTTGCTCGTAGGACCAAAAACTGCATGGGATTCAACTCCATTTCTGACTGGGAAAGAAACACTGGCTTGCCTTACAAGAAACACACTCTGCTTTTGAGAAAAGAGCCCTCTTCTAATCTAAAGTGTTTCCTATGTGGTCCGAACAGTGAGCTTGCTCAGAACAAAAGAACTGTGCTTCCTACACACAGGGGCCATATCTAGTTCAACTCTGCTTAGGAAACTGACAAGAACAGTAGCTCCTCTTCAGTCCAATACACTGTACTTGCTGTGAACAAACACGAGTGCTATTTGCACTGTGTATGGCAATGGGAGCGCAATAGTGACTCTTCTTACCAGAAAACAACTCTTGCTCGTAGGACCAGAAACTGCATTGGATTCAAATTTATTTCTGACTGGGAAACAAACACTAGCTAGCCTTACAAGAAACACACTCTGCTTTTGAGAAAAGAGCACTCTTCTACTCTACTGTGTTTCCTATGGGATCCGAACAGTAGCTTGCTCAGAACAAAAGAACTGTGCTTCCTACACACAATGCCATATCTAGTTCAACTCTGCTTAGGAAACTGACAAGAACAGTAGCTCCTCTTCAGTCCAATACACTGTACTTGCTGGGAACAGACATGCTATTGGCACTGTGTAGGGGAATGGGAGCACAATAGTGACTTTCCTTACCAGAAAACAACTCTTGCTCATGGGACCAAAAACTGCATGTGATTCAACTCCATTTAGGACTGGGAAACAAATGGTAGCTCGCTTTACAAGAAACACACTCTGCTTTTGAGAATAGAGCACTCTTCTACTCTACTCTGTTTTCAAAAGAGCCAGAACAGTGAGCTTGCTCAGAAGAAAAGGACTGTGCTTCCTACACACACGGCCATATCTGGTTCAATTCTGCTTAGGAAACTGACAAGAACAGTAGGTCCTCTTCAGTCCAATACACTGTACATGCTGGGAATAGACGCCAGTGCTATTTGCGTTGTGTATGACAATGGGAGCGCAATAGTGACTCTTCTTACCAGAAAACAACTCTTGCTCGTAGGACCAGAAACTGCATGTGATTCAACTCCATTTAGGACTGCGAAACAAACGCTAGCTAGCCTTAAAAGAAACACACTCTGCTTTTGAGAAAAGAGCACTTTTCTACTCTACTGTGTTTCCTTTGGGGTCCAAACAGTGAGCTTGCTCAGAACAAAAGAACTGTGCTTCCTACACACACGGGCCATATCTAGTTCAACTCTGTGTTGGAAACAGACAAGAACAGTAGCTCCTATTCAGTCCAATACACTGTACTTGCTGGGAAAAGACGCGAGAGCTATTTGTACTGTATATGGCAATGGGATCCCAATAGTGACTCTTCTTACCAGAAAACAACTCTTGCTCCTAGGAACAGAAACTGCATGGGATTCAACTCCACTTCTGACTGGGAAACAAACACTAGCTCGCCTTACAAGAAACACACTCTGCTCTTGAGAAAAGAGCCCTCTTCTACTCTAAAGTGTTTCCTATGGGGTCCAAACAGTGAGCTTGCTCAGAACAAAAGAACTGTGCTTCCTACACACAGGGGCCATATCTAGTTCAACTCTGCTTAGGAAACTGACAAGAACAGTAGCTCATCTTCAGTCCAATACACTGTACTTGCTGCGAACGAACGCGAGTGCTATTTGCACTGTGTATGGCAATGGGAGCGCAATAGTGACACTACTTACCAGAAAACAACTCTTGCTCATAGGACCAAAAACTGCATGTGATTCAACTCCATTTAGGACTGGGAAACAAACGCTAGCTCGCCTTACAAGAAACACACTCTGCTTTTGAGAAAAGAGCACTCTTCTACTCTACTGTGTTTCCTATAGGGCCAAAACAGTGAGCTTGCTCAGAACAAAAGAACTGTGCTTCCTACACACATGGTCAAACCTAGTTCAATTCTGCTTAGGAAACTGACAAGAATAGTAGATCCTCTTCAGTCCAATACACTGTACTTGCTGGGAAGAGACGCGAGTGCTATTTGCCCTGTGTATGACAATGGGAGCGCAATAGTGACTCTTCTTACCAGAAAACAACTCTTGCTCGTAGGACCAGAAACTGCACGTGATTCAACTCCATTTAGGACTGGGAAACAAACGCTAGCTCGCCTTACAAGAAACACACTCTGCTTTTGAGAAAAGAGCACTCTTCTACTCTACTGTGTTTTATTTAGAGCCAAAACAGTGAGCTTGCTCAGAACAAAAGAACTGTGCTTCCTACACACAGGGGCCATATGTAGTTCAACTCTGCTTAGGAAACTGACAAGAACAGTAGCTCCTCTTCAGTCCAATACACTGTACTTGCTGCGAACAGACGCGAGTGCTATTTGCACTGTGTATGGCAATGGGAGCGCAATAGTGACTCTTCTTACCAGAAAACAACTCTTGCTCGTAGGACCAAAAACTACATGTGATTCAACTCCATTTAGGACTGGGAAACAAACGCTTGCTCGCCTTACAAGAAACACACTCTGCTTTTGAGAAAAGAGCCCTCTTCTAATCTAAAGTGTTTCCTATGGGGTCCGAACAGTGAGCTTGCTCAGAACAAAAGAACTGTGCTTCCTACACACACGAGCCATATCTAGTTCAACTCTGCTTAGGAAACTGACAAGAACAGTAGCTCATCTTCAGTACAATACACTGTACTTGCTGCGAATAAACGCGAGAGCTATTTGCACTGTGTATGGCAATGGGAGAGCAATAGTGACTCTTCTTACCAGAAAACAACTCTTGCTCGTAGGACCAAAAGCTACATGTGACTCAACTACATTGAGGACTGGGAAACAATCACTAGATCGCCTTACAAGAAACACACTCTGCTTTTGAGAAAAGAGCACTATTCTACTCTACTGTGTTTCCTATAGGGCCAAAACAATGAGCTTGCTCAAAACAAAAGAACTGTGCTTCCTACACACACGGTCAAACCTAGTGCAATTCTGCTTAGGAAACTGACAAGAATAGCAGATCCTCTTCAGTCCAATACACTGTACTTGCTGGGAAGAGACGCGAGTGCTATTTGCCCTGTGTATGACAATGGGAGCGCAATAGTGACTCTTCTTACCAGAAAACAACTCTTGCTCAAAGGACCAGAAACTGCATGTGATTCAACTCCATTTAGGACTGGGAAACAAACGCTAGCTCGCCTTACAAGAAACACACTCTGGTTTTGAGAAAAGAGCCCTTTTCTACTCTAAAGTATTTCCTATGGGGTCCGAACAGTGAGCTTGCTCAGAACAAAAGAACTGTGCTTCCTACACACGAGCCATATCTAGTTCAACTCTGCTTAGGAAACTGACAAGAACAGTAGCTCCTCTTCAGTCCAATACACTGTACTTGCTGGGAACAGATGCGAGTGCTCTTTGCACTGTGTAGGGGAATGGGAGCGCAATAGTGACTTTCCTTACCAGAAAACAACTCTTGATCATGGGTCCAAAAACTGCATGTGATTCAACTCCACTTATGACTTGGAAACAAACGCTAGCTCGCCTTACAAGAAACATACTCTGCTTTTGAGAAAAGAGCACTCTTCTACTCTACTGTGTTTTCTTTAGAGCCAAAACAGTGAGCTTGCTCAGAACAAAAGAACTGTGCTTCCTACACACACGGGCCATATCTAGTTCAACTCTGCTTAGGAAACTGACAAGAACAGTAGCTCCTCTTCAGTCCAATACACTGTACTTGCTGGGAACAGACACCAGTGCTATTTGCCCTGTGTATGACAAAGGGAGCGCAATAGTGACTCTTATTGCCAGAAAACAATTCTTGCTCGTAGGACCAGAAACTGCATGTGATTCAACTCCATTTCGGACTGGAAAACAAACAATAGCTCGCCGTACAAGAAACACACTCTGCTTTTGAGAAAAGAGCACTCTTCTTCTCTACTGTGTTTCCTATAGGGCCAGAATAGTGAGCTTGCTCAGAACAAAAGAACTTTTCTTCTTACATACACGGGCTATATCTAGTTCAACTCTGCTTAAGAAACTGACAAGAACAGTAGCTCCTCTTCAGTCCAATACACTGTATATGCTGGGAACAGAAGCCAGTGCTATTTGCCCTGTGTATTATAATGGGATCGCAATAGTGACTCTTCTTACCAGAAAACAACTCTTGCTCGTAGGACCAGAAACTGCATGTGATTTAACTCCATTCAGAACTGGGAAACAAATACTAGCTCGCCTTGCAATAAACACACTCTGCTTTTGAGAAAAGAGCACTCTCCTACACTACTGTGTTTCCTATGGGGTCTGAACAGTGAGCTTGCTCCGTACAAAAGAACCGTGCTTCCTACACACACGGGCCATATCTAGTTCAACTCTGCTTAGGAAACTGACAAGAACAGTAGCTCCTCTTCAGTCCAATACACTGTACTTGCTGGGAACAGACGCGAGTGCTATTTGCACTGTGTAAGACTATGGGAGCACAATAGTGACTCTTCTTACCAGAAAACAACTCTTGCTCGTAGGACCAAAAGCTACATGTGATTCAACTCCATTTAGGACTGGGAAACAATCACTAGATCGCCTTACAAGAAACACACTCTGCTTTTGAGAAAAGAGCACTCTTCTACTCTACTGTGTTTTATTTAGAGGCAAAACAGTGAGCTTGCTCAGAACAAAAGAACTGTGCTTCCTACACACAGGGGCCATATGTAGTTCAACTCTGCTTAGGAAACTGACAAGAACAGTAGCTCCTCTTCAGTCCAATACACTGTACTTGCTGCGAACAGATGCGAGTGCTATTTGCACTGTGTATGGCAATGGGAGCGCAATAGTGACTCTTCTTACCAGAAAACAACTCTTGCTCGTAGGACCAAAAACTACATGTGATTCAACTCCATTTAGGACTGGGAAACAAACGCTAGGTCGCCTTACAAGAAACACACTCTGCTTTTGAGAAAAGAGACCTCTTCTAATCTAAAGTGTTTCCTATGGGGTCCGAACAGTGAGCTTGCTCAGAACAAAAGAACTGTGCTTCCTACACACACCAGCCATATCTAGTTCAACTCTGCTTAGGAAACTGACAAGAACAGTAGCTCATCTTCAGTACAATACACTGTACTTGCTGCGAATAAACGCGAGATCTATTTGCACTGTGTATGGCAATGGGAGCTCAATAGTGACTCTTCTTACCAGAAAACAACTCTTGCTAGTAGGACCAAAAACTGCATGTGATTCAACTCCATTGAGGATTGGGAAACAAACGATAGCTCGCCTTACAAGAAACACACTCTGCTTTTGAGAAAAGAGCACTCTTCTACGCTACTGAGTTTCCTATAGGGCCAGAACAGTGAGCTTGCTCAGAACAAAACAACTGTGCTTCCTAAACACACGGGCCATATCTAGATCAATTCTGCATAGGAAACTGACAAGGACAGTAGATCCTCATGAGTCCAATACACTGTATGCTGGGAACAGACGCCAGTGCTATTTGCCCTGTGTATGAAAATGGGAGCACAATAGTGACTCTTCTTACCAGAAAACAACTCTTGCTCGTAGGACCAGAAACTGCATGTGATTCAATTCCCTTTAGAACTGGTAAACAAATGCTAGCTCGCCTTACAATAAACACACTCTGCTTTTCAGAAAAGAGCAAACTTCTACTCTACTGTGTTTCCTATGGGGTCCGAACAGTGAGCTTGCTCAGAACAAAAGAACTGTGCTTCCTACACACACGGTCAAACCTAGTTCAATTCTGCTTAGGAAACTGACAAGAATAGCAGATCCTCTTCAGTCCAATACACTGTACTTGCTGGGAAGAGACGCGAGTGCTATTTGCCATGTGTATGACTATGGGAGCGCAATAGTGACTCTTCTTACCAGAAAACAACTCTTGCTCAAAGGACCAGAAACTGCATGTGATTCAACTTCATTTAGGACTGGGAAACAAACGCTAGCTCGCCTTACAAGAAACACACTCTGGTTTTGAGAAAAGAGCCCTTTTCTAATCTTAAGTATTTCCTATGGGGTCCGAACAGTGAGCTTGCTCAGAACAAAAGAACTGTGCTTCCTACACACGAGCCATATCTAGTTCAACTCTGCTTAGGAAACTGACAAGAACAGTAGCTCCTCTTCAGTCCAATACACTGTACTTGTTGGGAACAGATGCGAGTGCTCTTTGCACTATGTAGGGGAATGGGAGCGCAATAGTGACTTTCCTTACCAGAAAACAACTCTTGATCATTGGTCCAAAAACTGCATGTGATTCAACTCCACTTATGACTTGGAAACAAACGCTAGCTCGCCTTACAAGTAACACACTCTGCTTTTGAGAAAAGAGCACTATTCTACTCTACTGTGTTTTCTTTAGAGCCAAAACAGTGAGCTTGCTCAGAACAAAAGAACTGCGCTTCCTACACACACGTGCCATATCTAGTTCAACTCTGCTTAGGAAACTGACAAGAACAGTAGCTCCTCTTCAGTCCAATACACTGTACTTGCTGGGAACAGACACCAGTGCTATTTGTCCTGTGTGTGACATAGGGAGTGCAATAGTGACTCTTCTTCCCAGAAAACAACTCTTGCTCGTAGGACCAGAAACTGCATGTGATTCAACTCCATTTCGGACTGGAAAACAAACATTAGCTCGCCTTACAAGAAACACACTCTGCTTTTGAGAAAAGAGCACTCTTCTTCTCTACTGTGTTTCCTATAGGGCCAGAATAGTGAGCTTGCTCAGAACAAAAGAACTTTGCTTCTTACATACACGGGCTATATCTAGTTCAACTCTGCTTAAAAAACTGACAAGAACAGTAGCTCCTCTAAAGTCCAATACACTGTACATGCTGGGAACAGACGCCAGTGCTATTTGCCCTGTGTATGTCATATGGAGCGCAATAGTGACTCTTCTTACCAGAAAACAACTCTTGCTTGTAGGACAAAAAACTACATGTGATTCAACTCCATTTAGGACTGGGAAACAAACGCTAGATCGCCTTACAAGAAACACTCTCTGCTTTTGAGAAAAGAGCACTCTTCTACTCTACAGTGTTTCCTATGAGGTCCGAACAGTGAGCTTGCTCAGAACAAAAAACTGTGCTTCCTACACACACGGTCATATCTAGTTCAATTCTTTTTAGGAAACTGACAAGAATAGTAGATCCTTTTCAGTCCAATACACTGTACTTGCTGGGAACAGACGAGAGTGCTATTCCCTGTGTATGACAATGGGAGAGCAATAGTGACTCTTCTTACCAGAAAACAACTCTTGCTCGTAGGACTAGAAACTGCATGTGATTCAACTCCATTTAGGACTGGGAAACAAACACTAGCTCGCCTTACAAGAAAAACACTCTGCTTTTGAGAAAAGAGCACTCTTCTACTCTACTGTGTTTCATACAGGGCCAAAACAGTGAGCTTGCTCAGAACAAAAGAACTGTGCTTCCTACACATACAGCCATATCTAGTTCAATTCTGGTTAGGAAACTGACAAGAACAGTAGATCCTCTTCCGTCCCATACACTGTACTTGCTGGGAAGAGACGCCAGTGCTATTTGCCCTGTGTATGACAATGGGAGCACAATAGTGACTCTTCTTACCAGAAAACAACTTTTGATCGTAGTACCAGAAACTGCATGTGATTCAACTCCATTTAGGACTGGGAAACAAACGCTAGCTCGCCTTACAAGAAACACACTCTGCTTTTGAGAAAAGAGCACTCTTCTTCTCCAATGTGTTTCCTATAGGGCCACAAGAGTGAGCTTGCTTAGAGCAAAAGAACTGTGCTTCCTACATACACCGACTATATCTAGTTCAACTCTGCTTAGGAAACTGACAAGAACAGTAGATCCTCTTCAGTCCAATACACTGTACATGCTGGGAACAGAAGCCAGTGCTATTTGCCCTGTGTATGACAATGGGAGCACAATAGTGACTCTTCTTACCAGAAAACAACTCTTGCTCGTAGTACCAGAAACTGCATGTGATTCAACTCCATTTAGGACTGCGAAACAAACGCTAGCTCGCCTTACAGTAAACACACTCTGCTTTTGAGAAAAGAGCACTCTTCTACTCTACTGTGTTTCCTACAGGGCCAAAACAGTGAGCTTGCTCAGAACAAAAGAACTGTGCTTCCTACACATACAGCCATATCTAGTTTAATTCTGGTTAAGAAACTGACAAGAACAGTAGATCCTCTTGCGTCCCATACACTGTACTTGCTGGAAAGAGACGCCAGTACAATTTGCCCAGTGTATGACAATGGGAGCACAATAGTGACTCTTATTACCAGAAAACAACTTTTGCTTGTAGGACCAGAAACTGCATGTGATTCAACTCCATTTAGGACTGGGAAACAAACGCTACCTCGCCTTATAAGAAACACACTCTGCATTTGAGAAAAGAGCACTCTTCTTCTCCAATGTGTTTCCTATAGGGCCAGAATAGTGTGCTTGCTCAGAACAAAAGAACTGTGCTTCCTACACACACCAACTATATCTAGTTCAACTCTGCTTAGGAAACTGACAAGAACAGTAGATCCTCTTCAGTCCAATACACTGTACATGCTGGGAACAGACACCAGTGCTATTTGCCCTGTGTATGACAATGGGAGCACAATAGTGACTCTTCTTACCAGAAAACAACTCTTGCTCGTAGTAACAGAAATTTTATGTGATTCAACTCCATTGAGGACTGCGAAACAAACGCTAGCTCGCCTTACAAGAAACACACTCTGCTTTTGAGAAAAGAGCACTCTTCTCCTCTATAGTGTTTCCTATGGGGTCCAAACAGTGAGCTTGCTCAGAACAAAAGAACTGTGCTTCCTACACACACGGGCCATATCTAGATCAATTCTGCTTAGGAAACTGACAAGGACAGTAGATCATCTTCAGTCCAATACACTGCATATGCTGGGAACAGACGCGTGTGCTATTTGCCCTGTGTATGACAATGGAAACGCAATAGTGACTCTTCTTACCAGAAAACAACTCTTGCTCATAGGACCAAAAACTGCATGTGATTCAACTCCATTTAGGACTGAAAAACAAACGCTAGCTCGCCTTACAAGAAACACACTCTGCTTTTGAGAAAAGAGCACTCTTCTACTCTACTGTGTTACCTTTGGGGTCCAAACAGTGAGCTTGCTCAGAACAAAAGAACTGTGCTTCCTACACACACGGGCCATATCTAGTTCCACTCTGCTTAGGAAACTGACAAGAACAGTAGCTCCTCTTCAGTCCAATACACTGTACTTGCTGGGAACAGACGCGAGTGCTATTTGCACTGTATATGGCAATGCGAGCAAAATAGTGACTCTTCTTACCAGAAAACAACTCTTGCTCATAGGACCAGAAACTGCATGGGATTCAACTCCATTTCAGACTGGGAAACAAACACTAGCTCGCCTTACAAGAAACACACTCTGCTTTTGAGAAAAGAAAAATCTTCTACTCTACTGTGTTTCCTAAGGGATCCGAACAGTGAGCTTGCTGAGAACAAAAGAACTGTGCTTCCTACACACACGGTCATATCTAGTTCAATTCTGCTTAGGAAACTGACAAGAATAGTAGATCCTCTTCAGTCCAATACACTGTAGTTGCTGGGAACAGACGCGAGTGCTATTTGCCCTGTGTAAGAAAATGGTAGAGCAATAGTGACTCTTCTTACCAGAAAACAACTATTGCTCGTAGGACCAGAAACTGCATGTGATTCAACTCCATTTCGGACTGGGAAACAAACGCTAGCTCGCCTTGCAAGAAACACACTCTGCTTTTGAGAAAAGAGCCCTCTTCTACTCTAAAGTGTTTCCTATGGGGTCCTAAGAGTGAGCTTGCTCAGAACAAAAGAACTGTGCTTCGTACACACACAAGCCATATCTAGTTCAACTCTGCTCTAGGAAACTGAGAAGAACAGTAGCTCCTCTTCAGTCCAATACACTGTACTTGCTGAAAACAGACACGAGTCCTATTTGCACTGTGTATGGCAATGGGAGCGTAATAGTGACTCTTCTTATCAGAAAACAACTCTTGCTCGTAGGACCAGAAACTGCATGGATTCAACTCCATTTCAGACTGGGAAACAAACACTAGCTCGCCTTACAAGAAACACACTCTGCTTTTGAGAAAAGAGCACTCTTCTACTCTACTGTGTTTCCTATGAGGTCCGAACAGTGAGCTTGCTCAGAACAAAAGAACTGTGCTTTCTACACACAGGGGCCATATCTAGTTCAACTCTGCTTAGGAATCTGACAAGAACAGTAGTTCCTCTTCAGTCCAATACACTGTACTTGCTGCGAACAGACGCGAGCGCTATTTGCACTGTGTATGGCAATGGGAGCGCAATAGTGACTCTTCTTACCAGAAAACAACTCTTGCTCGTAGGACCAAAAACTGCATGGGATTCAACTCCATTTATGACTGGGAAACAAACACTGGCTCTCCTTACAAGAAACACACTCTGCTTTTGAGAAAAGAGCCCTCTTCTTATCTAAAGTGTTTCCTATGTGGTCCGAACAGTGAGCTTGCTCAGAACAAAAGAACTGTGCTTCCTACACACAGGAGCCATATCTAGTTCAACTCTGCTTAGGAAACTGACAAGAACAGTAGCTCATCTTCAGTCCAATACACTGTACTTGCTGCGAACAAACGCGAGTGCTATTTGCACTGTGTATGGCAATGGGAGCGCAATAGTGACACTACTTACCAGAAAACAACTCTTGCTCATAGGACCAAATACTGCATGTGATTCAACTCCATTTAGGACTGGAAAACAAATGCTAGCTCGCCTTAGAAGAAACACACTCTGCTTTTGAAAAAAGAGCACTCTTCTACTCTACTGAGTTTCCTATAGGGCCAGAACAGTGAGCTTGCTCAGAACAAAAGAACTGTGCTTCCTAAACACATGGGCCATATCTAGATCAATTCTGCATAGGAAACTGACAAGGACAGTAGATCCTCTTGAGTCCAATACACTGTATGCAGGGAACAGACGCCAGTGCTATTTGCCCTGTGTATGAAAATGGGAGCACAATAGTGACTCTTCTTACCAGAAAACAACTCTTGCTCGTAGGACCAGAAACTGCATGTGATTCAACTCCATTTAGGACTGAAAAACAAATGCTAGCTCACCTTACAAGAAACACACACTGCTTTTGAGAAAAGGGCACTCTTCTACTCTACTGTGTTTCTTATGGGGTCAGAACAGTGAGCTTTCTCAGAACAAAAGAACTGTGCTTCCTACACACACTGGCCATATCTAGATCAATTCTGCTTAGGAAACTGACAAGGACAGTAGATCATCTTCAGTCCAATACACTGTACATGCTGGGAACAGACGCGAGTGCTATTTGCCCTGTGTATGTCATATGGAGCGCAATAGTGACTATTCTTACCAGAAAATAACTCTTGCTCGTAGGACCAAAAGCTACATGTGATTCAACTCCATTTAGGACTGGGAAACAAACGCTAGATCGCCTTACAAGAAACACACTCTGCTTTTGAGAAAAGAGCACTATTCTACTCTACTGTGTTTCCTATAGGGCCAAAACAATGAGCTTGCTCAGAAAAAAAGAACTGTGCTTCCTACACACACGGTCAAACCTAGTTCAATTCTGCTTAGGAAACTGACAAGAATAGTAGATCCTCTTTAGTCCAATACACTGTACTTGCTGGGAAGAGACACGAGTGCTATTTGCCCTGTGTATGACAATGGGAGCACAATAGTGACTCTTCTTACCAGAAAACAACTCTTGCTCGTAAGACCAGAAACTGCATGTGATTCAACTTTATTTCTGACTGGGAAACAAACACTAGCTCGCCTTACAAGAAACACACTCTGCTTTTGAGAAAAGAGCACTCTTCTACTCTAAAGTATTTCCTATGGGGTCCGAAGAGTGAGCTTGCTCAGAACAAAAGAACTGTGCTTCCTACACACACGGCGATATCTAGTTCAACTCTGCTTAGGAAACTGACAAGAACAGTAGCTCCTCTTCAGTCCAATACACTGTACTTGCTGGGAACAGACACGTTATTTGCACTGTGTAGGGGAATGGGAGCACAATAGTGACTTTCCTTACCAGAAAACAACTCTTGCTCATGGGACCAAAAACTGCATGTGATTCAACTCCATTTAGGACTGGGAAACAAACGCTAGCTCGCCTTACAAGAAACACACTCTGCTTTTGAGAAAAGAGCACTCTTCTACTCTACTCTGTTTTCAAAAGAGCCAAAACAGTGAGCTTGCTCAGAAGAAAAGGACTGTGCTTCCTACACACACGGCCATATCTGGTTCAATTCTGCTTAGGAAACTGACAAGAACAGTAGGTCCTCTTCAGTCCAATACACTGTACATGCTGGGAATAGACGCCAGTGCTATTTGCGTTGTGTATGACAATGGGAGCGCAATAGTGACTCTTCTTACCAGAAAACAACTCTTGCTTGTAGGACCAGAAACTGCATGTTATTCAACTCCATTTAGGACTGCGAAACAAACGCTAGCTAACTTACAAGAAACACACTCTGCTTCTGAGAAAAGAGCACTCTCCTACTCTACTTTGTTTCCTTTGGGGTCCAAACAGTGAGCTTGCCCAGAACAAAGAACTGTGCTTCCTGCACACATGGGCCATATCTAGTTCAACTCTGCTTAGGAAACTGACAAGAACAGTAGCTCCTCTTCAGTCCAATACACTGTACTTGTTGGCAACAGACGCGAGTGCTATTTGCACTGTATATGGCAAAGGAAGCGCAATAGTGACTCTTCTTACCAGAAAACAACTCTTGCTCATAGGACCAGAAACTGCATGGGATTCAAATCCATTTAGGACTGTGAAACAAACGCTAGCTCGCCTTACAAGAAACACACTCTGCTTTTGAGAAAAGAGCACTTTTCTACTCTACTGTGTTTTCTTTGGGGTCCAAACAGTGAGCTTGCTCAGAACAAAAGAACTGTGCTTCCTAAACACACGGGCCATATCTAGTTCAACTCTGTGTAGGAAACGGACAAGAACAGTAGCTCCTATTCAGTCCAATACACTGTACTTGCTGGGAAAAGACGCGAGAGCTATTTGCACTGTATATGGCAATGGGATCCCAATAGTGACTCTTCTTACCAGAAAACAACTCTTGCTCGTAGGACCAAAAACTGCATGGGATTCAACTCCATTTCTGACTGGGAAACAAACACTAGCTCGCCTTACAAGAAACACACTCTGCTCTTGAGAAAAGAGCCCTCTTCTACTCTAAAGTGTTTCCTATGGGGTCCGAACAGTGAGCTTGCTCAGAACAAAAGAACTGTGCTTCCTACACACAGGGGCCATATCTAGTTCAACTCTGCTTAGGAAACTGACAAGAACAGTAGCTCCTCTTCAGTCCAATACACTGTACTTGCTGGGAACAGACACGCTATTTGCACTGTGTAGGGGAATGGGAGCACAATAGTGACTTTCCTTACCAGAAAACAGCTCTTGCTCATGGGACCAAAAACTGCATGTGATTCAACTCCATTTAGGACTGGGAAACAAACCCTAGCTAGCCTTACAAGAAACACACTCTGCTTTTGAGGAAAGAGCACTCTTCTACTCTACTCTGTTTTCAAAAGAGCCAAAACAGTGAGCTTGCCCAGAAGAAAAGGACTGTGCTTCCTACACACACGGCCATATCTGGTTCAATTCTGCTTAGGAAACTGACAAGAACAGTAGGTCCTCTTCAATCCATTACACTGTACTAGCTGGGAATAGTCGCCAGTGCTATTTGTGTTGTGTATGACAATGGGAGCGCAACAGTGACTCTTCTTACCAGAAAACAACTCTTGCTCGTAGGACCAGAAACTGCATGTGATTCAACTCCATTTAGGACTGCGAAACAAACGCTAGCTAGCCTTACAAGAAACACACTCTGCTTCTGAGAAAAGAGCACTCTTCTACTCTACTTTGTTTCCTTTGGGGTCCAAACAGTGAGCTTGCTCAGAACAAAAGAACTGTGCTTCCTACACACACGGGCCATATCTAGTTCAACTCTGCTTAGGAAACTGACAAGAACAGTAGCTCCTCTTCAGTCCAATACACTGTACTTGTTGGGAACAGACGCGAGTGCTATTTGCACTGTAAATGGCAATGGAAGCACAATAGTGACTCTTCTTACCAGAAAACAACTCTTGCTCGTAGGACCAGAAACTGCATGGGATTCAAATCCATTTAGGACTGCGAAACAAACGCTAGCTCGCCTTACAAGAAACACACTCTGCTTTTGAGAAAAGAGCACTATTCTACTCTACTGTGTTTCCTACAGGGCCAAAACAATGAGCATGCTCAGAACAATAGAACTGTGCTTCCTACACACACGGTCAAACCTAGTTCAATTCTGCTTAGGAAACTGACAAGAATAGCAGATCCTCTTCAGTCCAATACACTGTACTTGCTGGGAAGTGACGCGAGTGCTATTTGCCCTGTGTATGCCAATGGGAGCGCAATAGTGTCTCTTCTTACCAGAAAACAACTCTTGCTCGTAGGACCAGAAACTGCATGGGATTCAACTCCATTTCTGACTGGGAAACAAACACTAGCTCGCCTTACAAGAAACACACTCTGCTTTTGAGAAAGGAGAACTCTTCTACTCTACTGTGTTTCCTATTGGATCCGAACAGTGAGCTTGCTCAGAACAAAAGAACTGTGCTTCCTACACACACGGTCATATCTAGATCAATTCTGCTTAGGAAACTGACAAGAATAGTAGATCCTCTTCAGTCCAATACACTGTAGTTGCTGGGAACAGACGCGAGTGCTATTTGCCCTGTGTATGACAATCGGAGAGCAATAGTGACTCTTCTTACCAGAAAACAACTCTTGCTCGTAGGACCAGAAACTGCATGTGATTCAAATCCATTTAGAACTGGGAAACAAACACTAGCTCGCCTTACAAGAAACACACTCTGCTTTTGAGAAAAGAGCCCTCTTCTACTCTAAAGTGTTTCCTATGGGGTCCGAAGAGTGAGCTTGCTCAGAACAAAAGAACTGTGCTTCCTACACACACAAGCCATATCTAGTTCAACTCTGCTTAGTAAACTTACAAGAACAGCAACTCCTCTTCAGTCCAATACACTGTACTTCCTGGGAACAGACACGAGTGCTATTTGTACTGTGTATGGCAATGGGAGCATAATAGTGACTCTTCTTATCAGAAAACAACTCTTTCTCGTAGGACCAGAAACTGCATTGGATTCAACTCCATTTCAGACTGGAAACAAACACTAGCTTGCCTTACAAGAAACACACTCTGCTTTTGAGGAAAGACCACTCTTCTACTCTACTGTGTTTCCTATGAGGTCCGAACAGTGAGCTTGCTCAGAACAAAAGAACTGTGCATCCTTCACACACAGGCAATATCTAGTACAACTCTGCATAGGAAGCTGACGAGAACAGTAGCTCCTTTTCAGTCCAATACACTGTACTTGCTGGGAACAGATGCGAGTGCTATTTGCACTGTGTATGGAAATGGGAGTGCAATACTGACTTTCCTTACCAGAAAACAACTCTTGCTCGTAGGACCAAAAACTGCATGTGGTTCAACTCCATTTACGACTGGGAAACAGACGCTAGCCTCGCCTTACAAGAAACACACTCTGCTTTTGAGAAAAGAGCACTCTTCTACTCTACTGTGTTTCCTATAGGGCCAGTACAGTAAGCTTACTCAGAACAAAAGAACTGTGCTTCCTATACACATGGCCATATCCAATTCAATTCTGCTTAGGAAACTGACAAGAAGAGTAGCTCCTCTTCAGTCCAGTACACTCTACATGCTGGGAACAGACGCCCGTTCAATTTGCCCTGTGTATGACAATGGGAGCACAATAGTGTCTGTTCTTACCAGAAAACAACTCTTGCTCATAGGACCAGAAACTGCATGTGATTCAACTCCGTTTAGGACTGGGAAACAAACGCTAGCTAGCCTTACAAGAAACACACTCTGCTTTTGAGAAAAGAGCACTCTTCTACTCTACTGTCTTTCCTATAGCGCGAGAACAGTGAGCTTGCTCAGAACAAAAGAACTGTGCTTCCTACACACACAGGCAATATCTAGTTCAACTCTGCATAGGAAACTGACGAGAACAGTAGCTCCTTTTCAGTCCAATACACTGTACTTGCTGAGAACAGATGCGAGTGCTCTTTGCACTGTGTATGGAAATGGGAGCCCAATAGTGACTTTCCTTACCAGAAAACAACTCTTGCTCGTAGGACGAAAAACTGCATGTGATTCAACTCCATTTAGGCCTGTGAAACAGATGGTAGCCTCGCCTTACAAGCAACACACTCTGCTTTTGAGAAGAGCACTCTTCTACTCTGCTGTTTTTCCTATAGGGCCAGTACAGTGAGCTAGTTCAGAACAAATGAACTGTGCATCCTACACACACGAGCCATATCTAGTTCAATTCTGCTTAGGAAACTGACAAGAACAGTAGATCCTCTTCAGTCCAATACACAGTACTTGCTTGGAACAAACGTCAGTGCTATTTGCACTGTGAATGACAATGGGAGCACAATAGTGACTTTTCTTCCCAGAAAACAACTCTTGCTCGTAGGACCAAAAACTGCATGGGATTCAACTCCATTTAGGACTGGGAAACAATCGCTAGCTCGCCTTACAAGAAACACACTCTGCTTTTGAGAAAAGAGCACTCTTCTACTCTACTGTGTTTCCTATAGCGCCAGGACAGTTAGCTTGCTCAGAATAAAAGAACTGTGCTTCCTACACACACGGCCCTATCTAGTTCAATTCTGCTCATTAAACTGAGAAGAACATTAGATCCTCTTCAGTCCAATACACTGTACATGCTGGGAACAGACGCCAGGGCTATTCGCACTGTGTAAGACAAAGGGAGCACAATAGTAACTCTTTTACCAGAAAACAACTCTTGCTCGTAGGACCAGAAACTGCATGTGATTCAACTCCATTTAGGACTGGGAAACAAACGCTAGCTCACCTTACAAGAAACACACTCTGCTTTTGAGAAAAGAGCACTCTTCAACTCTACTGTGTTTCCCATAGGGCCAGAACAGTGAGTTTGCTCAGAACAAAAGAACTGTGCTTCCTTCACACACGGGCCATATCTAGTTCAACTCTGCTTAGGAACCTGACAAGAACAGTAGATCCTCTTCAGTCCAATACACTGTACTTGCTGGGAACAGACGCGAGTGCTATTTGCACTGTGTAAGTTAATAGGAGCACAATAGTGACATTTCTTACCAGAAAACAACTTTTGCTCTTAGAACCAGAAACTGCATGTGATTCAACTCCACTTAGGACTGGGAAACAAACGCTAGCTCGCCTTACAAGAAACACCCTCTCTTTTGAGAATAGGGAACACTTCTACTCTACTGTGTTTCCTATGGGGTCCGAAAAGTGAGCTTGCTCAGAACAAAAGAACTGTGCTTCCTACACACACGGGCCATATCTAGTTCAACTCTGCTTAGGAAACTGACAAGAACAGTAGCTCCTTTTCAGTCCAATACACTGTACTTGTTGGGAACAGACACGAGTGCTATTTGCACTGTGTATGGCAATGGGAGCACAATAGTGACTTTCCTTACCAGAAAACAACTCTTGTTCATAGGACCAAAAACTGCATGTGATTCAACTCCATTTAGGACTGGGAAACAAACGCTAGCTCGCCTTACAATAAACACACTCTGCTTTTGAGAAAAGAGCACTCTTCTACTCTACTGTGTTTCCTATAGGGCCAGTACAGTGAGCTTACTCAGAACAAAAGAACTGTGCTTCCCACACAAACGGGCATATCCAGTTCAATTCTGCTTAGGAAACTGACAAGAACAGTAGCTCCTCTTCAGTCCAATACACTATACTTGCTGGGAACAGATGCGAGTGCTATTTGCACTGTGTATGGCAATGGGAGCACAATAGTGACTTTCCTTACCAGAAAACAACTCTTGCATGTAGGACCAAAAACTGTATGTGATTCAACTCCATTTAGGACTGGGAAACAAACGCTAGCTCGCCTTACAAGAAACACACTCTGCTTTTGAGAAAAGAGCACTCTTCTACTCTACTGTGTTTCCTAGAGGGCCAGAACAGTGAGATTGCTCAGAAGAAAAGAACTGTGCTTCCTACACACATGGGCCATATCTAGTTCAACTCTGCTTAGGAATCTGACAAGTACAGTAGCTCCTCTTTAGTCCAATACACTATACTTGCTGGGAACATATGCGAGTGCTATTTGCACTGTGTACAGCAATGGGAGCGTAATAGTGACTCTTCTTACCAGAAAACAACTCTTGCTCATAGGACCAGAAACTGCATCTCATTCAAATTCATTTAGTACTGGGAAACAAAAGCTAGCTTGCCTTACAAGAAATACACTCTGCTTTTGAGAAAAGAGCACTCTTCTTCTCTACTATGTGTCCTATGGGGTCCGAACAGTGAGCTTGCTCAGAACAAAAGAACTGTGCTTCCTATGCACACGGGCCATATCTAGTTCAACTCTGCTTAGGAAACTGACAAGAACAGTATCTCCTCTTCAGTCCAATACACTGTACTTGCTGGGAACAGACGCGAGTGCTATTTGCACTGTGTATGTCAACGGGAGCACAATAGTGACTTTCCTTACCAGAAAACAACTCTTGCTCGTAGGACCAAAAACTGCATGTGATTCAACTCCATTTAGGACTGGGAAACAAACGCTGGCTCGCCTTACAAGAAACAGACTCTGCTTTTGAGAAAAGAGCACTCTTCTACTCTACTGTGTTTCCTATAGGGCCAGTACAGTGAGCTTGCTCAGAACAAAAGAACTGTGCTTCCTACAGAAATGGCCATATCCAGTTCAATTCTGCTTAGGAAACTGACAAGAACAGTAGCTCCTCTTCAGTCCAATACACTGTACTTGCTGGCAACAGACGCGAGTGCTATTTGTACTGTTTATGTCAACGGGAGCGCAATAGTGACTTTCCTTACCAGAAAACAACTCTTGCTCGTAGGACCAAAAACTGCATGTGATTCAACTCCATTTAGGACTGGGAAACAAACACCAGCTCGCTTTACAAGCAACACACTCTGCTTTTGAGAAAAGAGCACTCTTCTACTCTACTGTGTTTCCTACAAGGCCAGAACAGTGAGCATGCTCAGAACCAAAGAACTGTGCTTCCTGCACACACGGGCCATATCTAGTTCAACTCTGCTTAGGAAACTGACAAGAACAGTAGCTCCTCTTCAGTCCAATACACTATACATGCTGGGAATAGACGCGAGTGCTATTTGCACTGTGTACGGTATTGGGAGCACAATAGTGACTCTTTTTACCAGAAAACAACTCTTGCTCGTAGGACCAGAAACTGCATGTGATTCAACTCCATTTAACAGTGGGAAACAAATGCTATCTCGCCTTACAAGAAACACACTCTGCTTTTGAGAAAAGAGCACTCATGTACTCTACTGTGTTTCCTATAGGGCCAGAACAGTGAGCTTGCTCAGAACAAAAGAACTGTGCTTCCTACAAACACGGGCCATATCTATCTAGTTCAACTCTGCTTAGGAAACTGACGAGAACAGTAGATCCTCTTCAGTCCAATACACTGTACTTGCTGGGAACAGACGCGAGTGCTTTTTGCACTGTGTACAGCAAAGGGAGCACAATAGTGACACTTCTTACCAGAAAACAACTCTGGTTCTTAGGACCAGAAACTGCATGTGATTCAACTCCACTTAGGACTGGGAAACAAACGCTAGCTTGCCTTACAAGAAACGAGCTCTGCTTTTGAGAAAAGGGCACACTTCTACTCTACTGTGTTTCCTATGGGGTCCGAAAAGTGAGCTTGCTCAGAACAAAAGAACTGTGCTTCCTACACACGGGCCAAAACTAGTTCAATTCTGCTTAGGAAACTGACAAGAACAGTAGATCCCCTTCAGTCCAATACACTGTACTTGCTGGGAACAGACGCCAGTGCTATTTGCACTGTGTATGACAATGAGAGCGCAATAGTGACTCTTCTAACCACAAAACAACTCTTGCTCCTAGGACCAGAAACTGTATGGGATTCAACTCCATTTAGGACTGGGAAACAAACACTAGCTTGCCTTACAAGAAACACACTCTGCTTTAGAGAAAAGAGCACTCTTCTACTCTACTGTGTTTCCTATAGGGCCAGAACAGTTAGCTTGCTCAGAACAAAAGAAATGTGCTTCATACACACACGGGCCATATCTAGTTCAACTCTGCTTAGGAACCTGACAAGAACAATAGATCCTCTTCAGTCCAATATACTGTACATGCTGGGAACAAATGCCAGTGCTATTTGCCCTGTGTATGACAATGGTAGCGCAATAGTGACTCTTCTTACCAGAAAATACTCTTGATCGTAGGACCAAAAACTACATGTGATTCAACTCCATTTAGGACTGGGAAACAAATGCTATCTTGCCTTACAAGAAACACACTCTGCTTTTGAGAAAAGAGCTCTCTTTTACTCTACTGTGTTTCCTATAGGGCCAGAACAGTGAGATTGCTCAGAACAAAAGAACTGTGCGTCCTACATACACGGGCCATATCTAGGTCAACTCTGCTTAGGAAACTAAAGAGAGCAGTAGCTCCTCTTCAGTCCAATACACTGTACTTGCTGGGAACAGAGGCCAGTGCTATTTGCACTGTGTATGACAATGGGAGTGCAATAGTGACTCTTCTTACGACAAAACAACTCTTGCTCCTAGGACCACAAACTGCATGGGATTCAACTCCATTTAGGACTGGGAAACAAATGCTAGCTTGCCTTACAAGAAACACACTCTGCTTTTGAGAAAAGAGCACTCTTCTACGCTACTGTGTTTCCTATAGGGCCAGAACAGTGAGCTTGCTCAGAACACAAGAAATGTGCTTCATACACACGGGCCATATCTAGTTCAACTCTGCTTAATAAACTGACAAGAACAGTAGCTCCTCTTCAGTCCAACACACTGTACTTGATTGGAACAGACGCAAGTGCTATTTGTACTGTGTATGGCATTGGGAGCACAATAGTGACTCTTCTTACCAAACAATAACTCTACTCGTAAGACCAGAAACTGCATGTGATTCAAATTCATTTAGGACTGGGAAACAAAAGCTAGCTCGCCTTACAAGAAACACAATCTGCTTTTGAGAAAAGAGCACCCTTCTACTCTACTGAGTTTCCTATGGGGTCTGAACAGTGAGCTTGTTCAGAACAAAAGAACTGTGCTTCCTATACACACGGGCCATATCTAGTTCAACTCTGCTTAGGAAACTGAGAAGAACAGTAGCTCCTCATCAGTCCAATACACTGTACTTGATTGGAATAGACGCAAGTGCTATTTGTACTGTGTATGGCATTGGGAGAGCAATAGTGACTCTTCTTAAAAAAAATAACTCTACTCGTATGACAAGAAACTGCATGTGATTCAAAATCATTTAGGACTGGCAAATAAAAAACTAGCTCGCCTTACAAGAAACACACTCTGCTTTTGAGAAAAAAGCACTCTTCTTCTCTACTATGAGTCCTATGGGGTCCGAACAGTGAGCTTGCTCAGAACAAAAGAACTGTGCTTCCTACGCACACGGGCCATATCTAGTTCAACTCTGCTTAGGAAACTGACAAAAACAGTAGCTCCTCTTCAGTCCAATACACTGTACTTGCTGGGAACAGACGCGAGTGCTATTTGAACTGTGTATGTCAACGGGAGCGCAATAGTGACTTTCCTTACCAGAAAACAACTCTTGTTCGTAGAACCAAAAACTCCATGTGATTCAACTCCATTTAGGACTGGGAAACAAACGCTGGCTCGCCTTACAAGAAACACACTCTGCTTTTGAGAAAAGAGCACTCTTCTACTCTACTGTGTTTCCTATAGGGCCAGTACAGTGAGCTTGCTCAGAACAAAGAACTGTGCTTCCTACACAAATGGCCATATCCAGTTCAATTCTGTTTAGGAAACTGACAAGAACAGTAGCTCCTCTTCAGTCCAATACACTGTACTTGCTGGGAACAGATGCGAGTGCTATTTGCACTGTGTTTGGCAATGGGAGCACAATAGTGACTTTCCTTACCAGAAAACAAATCTTGAGCGTAGGATCAAAAACTGCATGTGATTCAACTCCATTGAGGACTGGGAAACAAACACCAGCTCGCCTTACAAAAAACATACTCTGCTTTTGAGAAAAGAGCACTCTTCTACTCTACTGTGTTTCCTATAGGGCCAGAACAGTGAGCTTGCTCAGAACAAAAGAACTGTGCTTCCTGCACACACGGGCCATATCTAGTTCAACTCTGCTTAGGAAACTGACAAGAACAGTAGCTCCTCCTCAGTCCAATACACTATACTTGCTGGGAACAGACGCGAGTGCTATTTGCACTGTGTACGGCATTGGGAGCACAATAGTGACTCTTTTTACCAGAAAACAACTCTGGTTCTTAGGACCAGAAACTGCATGTGATTCAACTCCACTTAGGACTGGGAAACAAACGCTAGCTTGCCTTACAAGAAACGAGCTCTGCTTTAGAGAAAAGGGCACACTTCTACTCTACTGTGTTTCCTATGGGGTCCGAACAGTGAGCTTGCTCAGAACAAAAGATCTGATCTTCCTACACACACGTGCCAAAACTAGTTCAATTCTGCTTAGGAAACTGACAAGAACAGTAGATCCCCTTCAGTCCAATACACTGTATTTGCTGGGAACAGACGCCAGTGCTATTTGCACTGTGTATGACAATGAGAGCGCAATAGTGACTCTTCTAACCACAAAACAACTCTTGCTCCTAGGACCAGAAACTGCATGTGATTCAACTCCATTTAGGACTGGGAAACAAACGCTAGCTTGCCTTACAAGAAACACACTCTGCTTTAGAGAAAAGAGCACGCTTCTACTCTACTGTGTTTCCTATAGGGCCAGAACAGTGAGCTTGCTCAGAACAAAAGAAATGTGCTTCATACACACACGGGCCATATCTAGTTCAACTCTGCTTAGGAACCTGACAAGAACAATAGAGTCTCTTCAGTCCAATATACTGTACATGCTGGGAACAAATGCCAGTGCTATTTGCCCTGTGTATGACAATGGGAGCGCAATAGTGACTCTTCTTACCAGAAAACAATTCTTGCTCATAGGAACAAAAACTGCATGTGATTCAACTCCATTTAGGACTGGGAAAGAAATGCTAGCTCGCCTTACAAGAAACACACTCTGCTTTTGAGAAAAGAGCACTCTTCTACTCTACTGTGTTTCCTATAGGGCCAGAACAGAGAGTTTGCTCAGAACAAAAGAACTGTGCTTCCTGCACACACGGCCATATCTAGTTCAACTCTGCTTAGGAAACTGACAAGAACAGTAGATCCTCTTCAGTCCAATACACTGTACATGCTGGGAACAGATGCCAGTGCTATTTGCCCTGTGTATGACAGTGGGAGCGCAATAGTGACTCTTCTTACCAGAAAAAACTCTTGCTCGTAGGACCAGAAACTCCATGTGATTCAACTCCACAAAGGACTGGGAAACACATGCTAGCTCGTCTTTCAAGAAACACACTCTGCTTTTGAGAAAAGAGCACTCTTTTACTCTACTGTGTCTCCTATAAGGCCAGAACAGTGAGCTTGCTCAGAACAAAAGATCTGTGCTTCCTAGATACACGGGCCATATGTAGTTCAACTCTGCTTAGGAAACTGACGAGAACAGTAGCTCCTCTTCAGTCCAATACAATGTACTTGCTGGGAACAGACGCGAGTGCTATTTGCACTGTGTACAGTAATAGGAGCACAATAGTGACATTTCTTACCAGAAAACAACTTTTGCTCTTAGGACCAGAAACTGCATGTGATTCAACTCCACTTAGGACTGGGAAACAAACGCTAGCTCGCCTTACAAGAAACACCTTTGCTTTTGAGAATAGGGAACACTTCTACTCTGCTGTGTTTCCTATGGGGTCCGAACAGTGAGCTTGCTCAGAACAAAAGAAGTGTGCTTCCTACACACACGGGCCATATCTAGTTCAACTCTGCTTAGGAAACTGGCAAGAACAGTAGCTCCTCTTCAGTCCAATACACTGTACTTGTTGGGAACAGACGCGAGTGATATTTGCACTGCATATGTCAATGGGAGCGCAATAGTGACTTTCCTTACCAGAAAACAACTCTTGTTCATAGGACCAAAAACTGCATGTGATTCAACTCCATTTAGGACTGGGAAACAAACGCTAGCTCGCCTTACAATAAACACACTCTGCTTTTGAGAAAAGAGCAATCATCTACTCTACTGTGTTTCTTATAGGGCCAGTACAGTGAGCTTACACAGAACAAAAGAACTGTGCTTCCCACACAAACGGGCATATCCAGTTCAATTCTGCTTAGGAAACTGACAGGAACAGTAGCTCCTCTTCA